>NC_068939.1:112594703-112796757 GCF_016801865.2 Culex pipiens pallens
TACATCTTCCAAATAAACATTATTTTTTACTGTGTAGAATGTTTTGATTCATCCAATCACATGTTCAGAGTATATTTTATAATGTTTTTATATATTGACATTCAAATGACAATACACTTTTATTTCCCACTAAACCTAGTCCCGCCACAATGCGCCCATCACCCCTTGCTGAAATATTTACAGCTCTGTTTACATCCGTCAAACTCTCCACAACAAAACACCTAACCCCGGGACCAGAGCACCAACACGCGACCTGCTTCTCTCGCACGCTCGCGCGAGGATTCCCCATCCTGCCTGAGTCCCGTTCTGCTCTTATCGCACCGGATCCTTAGCCCGATCCTTAACGCCACTCCACTCTCACGCGCCGCTCTCACTCTCCACTCACACGTGCGGAGTGAGAGATACCAAAAGAGAGAGGAGAGCGAGCGCGCACTCCTTTCACCGCAACCGTCCCACACATCCGGCACATTCCGACGGATCCACAGGACCTACGACGACGCGGGAATGTGGGTCGTCGAGTGGCATGTTTTGATTTCGCTTTGGGGGAGCGCGAGAGGGAGCTTTTTTCCAGGAGCGTGAGCGTCCTTGAGCGAGTTACGGGGGGAGAGAGATGTGTAGAGATTCTCTTGGGAGTTTTTTGGTGACTGAGGGTGGGTGAGCGGGCGATGCAAGTAATGCAAGTGAACCAATTAAGAACTTGAGAGGGTTTTTTTTTGGTAATTGGTTGCAAGGTGTGATACCTTTACCTTGACACACAAGGTGTGGTGAAGTACTTGGGGAGGTGTTTTAGGTGGATTTTGGTGAAATATTGGTGAGATGTTGGTGCTTTTTATGTTAGGAATTGCTCCCGGAAGCTGCGGATTTGGGTGACTTTGTTCGGGATTACCGTAGGTCGTCGCTCCGTCCAGGTGTTGACAGCTGAGGAATCGCTCAAGCTCAAGCGTTGCATCCGGATCGGGAAGGTGGCCGTCCACGCGACGACGGACCGGCGCAGTGCGCAGGTGCGTTGGAAGGCCCGTGAGTGCCTCGTGTGCCGAACGCGAGAATGTTTTATACTGTGGGGGGAGGACGGAACGAAACGGAAAATTTCCTAGGGAACTTTTCGCCCGTGTCCGGCGGTACGCCCCAGTCAGTTCGATTTCGACGACCGTCGCGTGTGCATCCACGGTGGAATGCGCGCACTTCCCAACTCTGGGATCCTCTTCTAGATAGTGAGTGTGTGGGAGACTGTGTGGTCGATTCCAAGGGGTTATCCCCGAGTCCCGCGGGATTTACGGAGGTAGTTTGAGGGATTACTGTGCGTGTGATCGAAGAACCGTTTTGGGAAGGTCAAGGATCTACACCGCGCTGATGCTGCGCTGGTTCTCGGGAAGAACGGATCAAATGTCAAACGATGCTGGGAGCAAAACAAATGAGCTGACACACAACTGTGAGCTTTGTGATTTATGTGTGTGTGAGTGTTTGTATGCAGGGGGATTCCGGGAGTTCCCTTCAGCTGCTGCGGTGCATCTCGGTGCAGTGTGACGAAGCGGAGTAGGAGGAGGAGGAGGAGTAGAAGCCCTTGTTTTGATTAGGAGTTTCGAGCGGAATTCGTTAACTCAGGTGGACCACAATCCGTGAGTGCGGGGTGGTCCAGCTGAGCGCCGAAAAAACAACATTAATTATTGTGCCGTGAAAATTGCCGATAACTTGGACCCCCTCCCCTCCCTGTAAGTGGGTATGTGTGGTCGTATGTGTGTTGTGGGTTTGTTTTTGCGAGTCCGAGCTCGGTCGGAAAAATCGATGTTCGTGAATAATTAAGTACGTTCACTTGGTGTTTTTCTCACTCGGGCTCTCACTCCCAGTATCACAGGACATCCAGCCTGTGGCAGCACCAGCGTGTGTGGTGATCCTGTACGAGAGAGATATATATAGAAGGGACCTTGTGTATTTGTGTACGGGTACGTGTGTCCCTTCGGGCGCATATGATTACAACTGACACATGTCCGTTCACGGTGCACTTAACCCGGGTTGATTACGATATCTGCAGGACTGCTCGGGTTGGGTCGATCAACTGGAAGTTCGAACAGACAGAAGATTAAACTGTCGGATGGGTTGGTTTTAAGCAATCTTTTTTTCGTGCCATTTCGCCATAGGTCAGCGTTTCTCGTGCGACGACGTCAGAGTGAAGTTCTTGGCCAGTGCATGTGGGATGAATAATAATGACGAGCCGAGTGGATGTGTCACAACTCGGAGATTCTCGAGTTCTGGGCGAGTGATTCAATTATACTGGGTGGGGAATGCCTTTGAATAAATTACAATAAATTTGCGATTTTTCTGTGCTTCAGCACTAAGTGAGATAGTTTTGACAACAAGGAAGATCCGGACAACGAGGTGAGCAATCGCCGAGGAGTTCGCTTTGTGTGTACCAAGAAAGTGAAAAGGATCAATTCATAACATAAATTGGAAAACCTTCGTGAGTGATTCGACGCGCCGTGTAACGAGCTGTCCTAAGTCAACACGCAAAAGGTCCGCCTCACACGTGAAGAAATCAAGGCAAATATTTTACCCGTAAATTTCCAATTTCCGGAACGTCCGGAGTGTGGGCGAAATATGGCGCAAATGTTTGCTGAAGCGGCATCGAAGAGGTTTGTTTGCAAATCGCCCTAAGCCAACAGCGATCGCCAGGAAAACGTGGATTGTTGTGAGAAAAAAGTGAAGAAAAACCCAGAATCCCGTCAAGTGGAACAAGGAAAATCTCAATCGGGAATCGCCAACTTCTGCAAGCCTCGTTGAGTCTGCAAACTACGACCTGTGCAAGAAACAGTGCGAAATCGCTACCCGAACCTTAAGCAGCTGCTCTAATATATTCAGTGTATGTGTGAAAACCCCCCCACCACAATTGTACGTGTGCACGTTTAAGGGAAATTGAGCCCCAGCATTACAAACAGGCTCCGGCCGAAGCAAAACAACGACGTCTACGCCAGAAGAGACCCCCGGATCAGAAGTGTCCGGACCAGAGAAAATCCCAAACGTTAAGTGGTTCTGCTGCACCCTCCCCGAAAGTGTATCCGGCCGTGAAGAGCCACAAATAGGCGAAGCCCCCCCTAAGAAGATCTCCAAGAAAGCCCACCCCCCCAATCTTCCCTCTCGCACATGTAAGTGCGGCAGGGTGTGTGTTTTGTGTTTGTGTGTAATAATTACTTTGTTGAACCCGGGCGCAGTGGAGTTTAACTTGGAGGAAGAGAGCGAAAAAAAAGTGTCTGTGGCAAGTCAAGTGCGCTCCAGTAACGGGCCAGGCTCTATTGTAGTGAGAAGGTGAACGTAACGGAACGGAACATCAAAGGGTTCTTGGGGAAAATCTACTCGCAGCCTCGACGGGGACGTACTGCTGGTAACGACGTCAGCACAGAGAAAGGAACAGAAGCTGCTGTTGCAACCGTTAGCAGGCTCCTTCACACACAACTGCAGGTATGGTGAATGGTTTATTTACCGTCATCTGGGGTGAATCGGGACTACAGTCTGAATAGGGACAGCAGTGTTTAGAGTACTTAAAGGTTTTAAATTTGGAAATGGATGTACTCATTTTGTTGGTCTGAGTCTGTTCTATCCGAAACCAACCAGAAAAATCAAAATATTGTGCTCTAACATGGTTGAAACTGCTGTCCCAATTCGCCCCATGTGTCCCAATTCACCCCAGTTGACGGTACGTGATTAGCGCATCATATTTTTCTTTTCAAGTTTGAAATGATTTCAGTAAACCGTTTCACTTATTAAAAGCATAACAAGCGTGCATTTTCTAACAAAAAATCTTTATAGCGACCTAATCTGCATTCCCCTTCTTATAGGACAAAGTATCTATCTGTTTATCCTAAGTTTCTCATAGTGCTTGTGTTAAATTATGCTGAAATAACCTAACACTTTCGGTCCAGACTTGATCTTACATTGATTTTCCACTAATTAACCTTCTTATTCCGACCTTCCTGCTTCAACCAATCTATTTTATTCTACGCATCAGTCCTGAAGTGGGTAAATTCCATAGTAAATTTTACTTATCGCGAAACCTTCACACTCAGTTTTTTCTGCCGAACTTCGGCAGAATTCTGCCGAAATCAGAACAACTGAGCGCTCGGCAGACTGTTCGGCAGAAAATTAAGCTGCCGAGCGCTCGGCATTTTAATTTTGACAGCGGTTTTAGTTGTGCCGAAAATCTCGGCATTTTCAAAAACACTTTTTGCCGAGATTCTTGGCAGTTTTCAATCATTTTTTAATTAGGTAAAGAACATTAAATTGTTTTGTCAACATTACCATTTATTTGAGCTACAAGAAAAAATAACGTAAAAGACACTGAAAACTGTAAATTAACTCTTTGCTCCAGAAGACATCGTCATTTGTTCATGGAAAAAATGATTCCCATAAAGTTGTTCCGCAACAGGCTTTTCCTTGACGGCAGCTTGAGGACGTTGTATCGATTGTGCAGTCCTGTTTATTAGAGATAAAATTAAAATTAGCAAATGTTAGTTTCTGGAAAACATAAAGAATACATACCATTTCTAATTTCAGTATGTACAATTTGCTCTGGCACAACTAAATCAGAAAAATAAACATGGCTGCTTCTGATTTTAACCGAGCAGCTCGGCACTTTAATATAATTTGACAGATACTTCTGCCGAACTCGGAAGATTCTGATGGTACCGAGGTGCTCGGCACACTTTGAAACCGAAAATCGGCATTTTAATTTGAAATGACTGAGTACTCGGCATAATTTGACAGAAATTGTCATTTTCTTCCGAGACTTCGGCAGAATATTGTTTTGCCGAATAACCTCGGCATAATATTCTGCCGAACTCAAAAATTGATTTCGAGTGTGTTGGAGTAGCCTATCCCACTTTTACTCAACGTGAACTGTCACTATAGCAAGTGGGATAGACTGTTTGTTTACATCCAAGGTGTCGCTCTTTTGAAAGGTTAATATAGAATTCTATAACTGCCAGCTTAAATATTCGTTATTTCAAATGATTTCTATTTGCCCAAGAAGGATAAAAGATGATTCGTATGTAGAGTCGACTTGGAAACATGATCATGACATTTTCTTGAAAAGCTCTCAACAACCAAGACAAACAAGTAACAACAAATAAAATTTCAAACCTAACTATAACTAATAAAAAATATATAGAAAAATGAAATTTTAATCTAGATATCATACTATTATTATTTATTCTTTAAATTCATTTCAACATATTTCGCAAAACTGTTCAAAACAAATATTATTTTTGCATAAGCATTTTAGAAGCTGTAATGAACTACCCGGCGACATTGATAAAGATTTCTTGTGGAGCGAACTGTCAAACTACCACTCAAATCGGGTACGCCATTGACGTGGAAGTGCTGATATGCCAACATTAAGTGCCCGATGCTTTCCTTTAGTTAAAACTGGTACAAAATTTGGTCAATGCAATGGTAAAAAATGTAACTTGTAAGGAATTGCTATATGGGGTAGCTAAGGGGAGAATATTCCTGAAGGGAGATGCCCTTCCATAAAAATTACATACAAAATTGGTCAAACGCCTCTAAAAAAATCATAATGGTAAAATTGTAAACCAAAATCAGTTCCATCTGCATCCGTAAATTGGCCACAATTTGGCCATATTCCAAAACATGATTTGAAACAAAACTCAATAAAATCTCCAAATTTACAGGAGTTAATATGAAATTTGGAAACTTTTGATATGTGCTTTAAATTCAGTTTAAAATGCATCATTTATTAATAATTGTATAAACAAATCTAGTTTTAATGATTTTTTTTTGTAACAAATCTGACATTTTAGCTATTTAACCTAAAATTTTTACGTATTTTGTTAAAAACCATACAAACTTAGGTAACTTAACCGGATTATAACTTAACATAGGTATTGTTTTTTTTATTTACCTTGGTGATGGTACTTTTGACGTAAAATTAAAACTTGAGAGCGAGTCCACGAACAGGGCATACCCCTTTGTATGGGACGTCGTTTGGACCTCACCAATCTGCCTGAAATTTTCAGGGGTTGTTTGTACATATAAAACTAGCATCTGGCCAAAATATGAGCACTCTAGGTCAACGGGAAGTGGGGCAAATCGGGACACAAAGTTTGAAGGTTCAAAAACGTCAAAAATCGTAAAAAGGCTGTAACTTGGGCAAAATTCAATTTAATTTAAAAATTCAAAATGCATCTGAAAGGGATTAAAAAATGCAACAAAATGCAGGATAGAGCACCCCGATTGGTTAAATCTAAAGGGAGTTATTGACATTTTAGTGAAAAAATAGCACAATTTTCAAACTCAAATAAAAAAGGGTTCCATCCAGATATCAACTCGGTTCGACCTGCAGCTTGTAGGGGACATCTGGGACTACCATCTGAAACTGAGAACGCTTTGGGTAAGGCAGTTTAACATATTAAATAGATACTTTTACTTTTAGTGAATTTTTTGGATGTAAATTTTTGCTCGGGGGACCCCTTAGATCCTATTTTCTGATGATAATTTTATCATATTCGTGTTCCTGAGACAATTTCACAATAGAAACATGCATAAAAATGTTTATTTTCATCCATTTTAACCCTTTAAAAAATGAAAGTTAAAAAAAAATGAGATGCTGCTTTTTTTCTGGTGTCATCTAGTATCCTTGGAAACGAACTTGAATTTCAATAAATGTGAATCGAAGATTTTTTTTAACTTTCATTTTTTAAAGGGTTAAAATGGATGAAAACAAACATTTTTATGCATGTTTCTATTGTGAAATTGTCTCAGGAACACGAATATGATAAAATTATCATCAGAAAATGGGATCTAAGGGGTCCCCCGAGCAAAAATTTACAACCAAAAAATTTATTAAAGGTAAAAGTGTCTATTTAATATGTTAAACTGCCTTACCCAAAGCGTTCTCAGTTTCAGATGGTAGTCCCAGATGTCCCCTACAAGCTGCAGGTCGAACCGAGTTGATATCTGGATGGAACACTTTTTTATTTGAGTTTGAAAATTGTGCTATTTTTTCACTAAAATGTCAATAACTCCCTTTAGATTTAACCAATCGGGGTGCTCTATCCTGCATTTTGTTGCATTTTTTAATCCCTTTCAGATGCATTTTGAATTTTTAAATTAAATTGAATTTTGCCCAAGTTACAGCCTTTTTACGATTTTTGACGTTTTTGAACCTTCAAACTTTGTGTCCCGATTTGCCCCACTTCCCGTTGACCTAGATAGCTCATATTTTGGCCAGATGCTAGTTTTATATGTACAAACAACCCCTGAAAATTTCAGGCAGATTGGTGAGGTCGATGCGAGATGGGTATGCTTTGCTCGTGGACTCGCTCTTGAATATCATAAATCTGATTTTAACAAGAAAAAATATCAAAGGCATCTTGGATTTCAAAATTAGAATTTTCAACGCAGCTTTATTTTTTTAAACACTATTTAAAATAACTTTTTTCCAGAAATAGTGCATGGACCTTATATGCTCTACTCCAGTGCATGTTTCAACAATAATAGTCTTGAGTCAAACCTTAACAGTTGGAAAATATTCCAAAAATAAATTGTAAACCTTTTCATGTCACCCTGGTTTACGGTAATTAAAATTGATAGATCATTTTACTTTATTTCCCACTTACACTTCAAACAAAAAACGTCAAAATTAAACATAAAAATAAAAATTATGAACTACTTATAAACCACGTGGATCTCCTCCCCCCTAAAGTATCCACGTGGCTTATGGATGGGCCCTTAACAAATTTAAGGGGTTACATACATGTAAATCGTCAAAAATGTCAGAGCTTGGTATGAGCACACTCTGAATTTTATTTAAAATCTGTTTTCAGGGCATTAAAATATACATTTTCAACCTTTAACAAAACAAATTTGAAGACATTTGGTTGTATCTTTGCCGAGATAAAGCTATTTGAAGTAAGCAGTTTCAATAAAAGTGGGTGCCACGATATCTCAACACTACATGATTAAAGCCGATGAACGATTTTTGCCTTCCTCACCTTACTGAGGAAAGGCTAAAAAATCACTTGGAAAATGAACTTTTTAATTAGACCTCCTAGACCTACCTTCATTTGTACATATCGACTCAGAATCACCAGCTGAGCAAATGTCTGCGTGTTTGGCTGTATGTAGACATGTGTACCAAATCAATGTCTCTGGAATATATCGTTACAGGCCCAAGTGATTTTGGCCGGAAAGGTTTTAATCGATCCGTCTTAACGTCCCCTAAGTTGCTATTTAAGTTCATGCAGTTTTATCATGTATTTAAAAAGTTATGTTAAAAAAACTTTTTCATATTAAATTAAAATTATGGTAAAAAGGGTGTTTTTTCATGAAACCCTCACATGTTATATATTTTTAGAAAGCATAAATGGAGTAAGAATTTTCAAGATCTGACTTGCCTATCTTAAATTACAAGCAGTTTAAAAAATGGTCTGAATTCACATAACTTCAACTGGTCGGGTCTGATCGCCACGAAAAAGCCGTGTAGAGGGATACCATTTTCCTCAAAGGCCGTTTCTTTATAATCTTGACAAAAAGTCTGTAGGTAGTCTGTTTTTTTATTCATCACTTATTTTTATTAGGGGAACAGCATCTAATTCCAGCGTGCCTCTAATGTTGGCAGGTCAGAACTTTGACATTCAATTAAAGCTAATTAAATGCGTTTTCAACAGCAATCGAGTAATACATAGCTCAATAAGAAGTGAGCAAGCAAGTTTCTATCAAAAGTTAGGCAAAATTCGTTGTTTAAATAGTGAAAATCAGCAAATTGGATGGAGTTAGGTGCGAGTGTTTAACCTGCCAAACATACGAGAATTTCCCCTAGGACTTCTTAGGTGCTGCGAACGTTAGGGAAAATCCATAAACATGTGGACACTTTAGGGGGATTGAAATCACTATAAATGAGAGGAAGGCATCAACCATCTAAAAGTGGATTAAGTAACGTTTTATGGTTGATATTACTATTATTCATGGTTAAAGGGTCATCCATGAATGACGTATCCTTGTCAAAACTAATAAATCCCCAAAACTGTTCAAGTATCGTGAAGTGACATTACTCACAAATATAGTATTAAATAAAGAAAACAAAATTATTTCTGTGAACACCTGAGACGTATTTAATAGAGATGGGCTTTTTTGAGCGAACCGTTCTTATGAACCGGCTCAAGCTAAAGAACGAATGAGCGACCGCTCAGAAAAAATGAGCGGCGGTTCATTTTGTGAACCGGTTCTTTTCAAAGAACCGTCAAATCAAAGAGCGAGTCGAAGAACGAACCGAACGAGAGCGAATGAGCGAGAGCGAATGAACGGAAAGAACGAACGGAGCGCTTGATAAGCGTCGCTCGCGCCGTCGTCGACGTCGTCGAACGGCGTCGTTTTCGCTCACTCTTTCGTTATTTCGCTCTCGCTCATTCGCTCTCGTTCGGTTCGTTCTTCCACGCGCTGGTGGTGATGGTGCTGTGGAAAAAAGAGTGGAAACTAGGTTCTCACCGGTCGCCTCATATTCCAACATTTTGGCGCACTTTATGCTTGTTGCTAGCCCGTGTCGGAGCGCCTGTGATTTTGAATCAGCTGACTGTCGCCCGATGTTGCATGATCTCATTATGAAAATATCGATACATTTCTCAAATGTTATGTACATGAAGTTTTTACATGCATTCGAACATAGTTCGTATGCTAGTTTGCGGTTTTAATCCATGTATTGGACCGTTTATGATTTAAAATGTAATTCACCACAGCACATCACACAAACTTGGCACTCTTTTGTGGTAATTGTTCAATAGATTTATTAAGGCATTTTTTCAGATCTTCTTTTTGACGCTTGTTTTGATCATTCATTTGCTGTCATGAATAAAAGATGTTCTTATTAAACAAAATACTGCATTTCAAGACTAATTTATTAAGTGCAGCAAAACGCTACCTCAAATATGCATGTTAATGAGCACCAAATTAAATCTTTTGTTTCACAAAATAATGGGAAGATAATTATCAAAACGATAATTCAGCTAACTTTTCATTACTTTTTACTTTTTACAATTGAATTTGGTTGAAAATATTCACTTCTGAAAAAAAAACTCAAGTTTGTTTACCTCTCTATGAAAAAAGTTTTCGATATTTGTGGATTTCAGAGATCAATGTTTTTCTTTTTTTCATATAAAACGTTTATATTTGAAATGCTTTCCAAAAAAGGATAAAGCAAATCGACGGTTTTCTATGTTTTATGGACGATCTCCAATCTGTTCAGAATAAGTGCGATGAAAACATATTTTATATCACTCCATTGGTTGTTTGAAAAAAAAAAATCTAAATATCTTGAGCACATGTTTCAGTTCATTCCAGTCTATTTTCTGACTTTGAGCGAAATGAGCGGATGAGCCGTTCAAAAGAGCCGCTCATTTAAATGAGCGAACGAAAATGAGCGGCTCACAGAAATGAGCGGTTTTGCCCACCCCTAGTATTTAATGCACCCAAAGGAAAAATATATCTCAAAATTTGCATCATTGGATTTGCTGCAAAAAATGTCACATTTTATAACATTTTTTGCAGCAAGCCCGTAGATCATTTTTGCCCGCGTGTAAAAATTTCGGCGATCTGCAGTTCTCACCAACACATATAAAGCTGGCCCGTCCCCGAGCAACACTCCAAAGAGAAGCATATGTTGGTGCTCTTTCACTCACTTTTCATCAAGCGTCCATGGCGCGGTGGTAGCGTGTCGGATCAATAACCAAGAAGTTGGTGGTTCAATCCTCGTTCTGCTAAGTGTTTTTTTGTGAAATACAACCAAAAAGCCGTCGGTAATGTCGATAATTGTCGGCAACGGGCAAAAATGTCATACTCCTATATCGCAAAGAATGCATGAGGACAGATTTCATGCAGATTCTGATATACTTTCATGCCGCCATGCATCACAATCATGCGACTGCCAGTTGGGTGTGTGAATCCTCCTTAAATTTTTATCTGCCATGATATAGTCTCGAACGGTACTCAAAACGTTTGCTCAACTAATGACATTTTTAACAAACGTTCTCTATGCAAGTATGACTTGCACTTGCAAAACTAACACATTTCTAATGGAATAAGAGATGTTCAACAACAGAAAAAACGTGCGCTTTTCCAGTGTTTAAAAGTTCTCAGGGACGTTGGGATCAAGGATTTTGAGAAGCGTTTATTACTTGCCAGTCTGCCAATTAATTACTCAAATTACTGGTCCAAATTATTTAATTACATTAATTACTTTATTACTTTTCACCATGATAAAACAATATTTAATTTTATATTTAATAAATTTAAGTATTTATTTCTACGGTTCTAAACTAAAATATTTATAAACAGCTCATTCGATAGCTCTTTCAAAAATAAAACTTTATGAAATCAAATTAAAAAAAAATACAATATCAAGCAAAGGACAGACAGTATTGTTTTGTTCAAAGTATTAAATTATGCTTTTTTATTTCTTTTTTTTGTTCCAATCTGAATATTGTGATTTTTTTGTATATTTTTTTAATGAAAATAGCAGAATATTTCGCAATAGTTTCTTGTTTACACATTGAGAATTTTCTCCCACTAGAGAATGCTGAAACTTGGCAAGTCGAACGCCATTAAAATATTGAAATTGTTTGAAAAAAGGCCCCCTGATTTTCGAGCCAAACATAAACTTTGAAAAATATTTGCAGCGGCTGTGTAATTCATCAAATAACGTGAAGTTTTAAAATGTTTTCGATCATTGGTTTGACATTATTTCGTTTGTTTTTTTTTCTCAAATAAATAAATAAAAATCCGTTACCAAAAATATGGATAGTGTGTAATTTGTCATTTACATTGGATTTAATTTCGCCATCTGAATATTTGTCAATTCTACTTACACTAAGTTTGTTTTTTAACAATGAAACGTTTGTCTCAGAAATATTTGGAAATTTTTCAGGAAAATAGTTCAAAAAGAGGTGGAGATATTACAAAACTGTCAACTGCTGTAGTTAATTGAAATTTTTTAAAAAAAAAAAACTTATTTTTATTAATTTTTCAATGGCTATCACTTGAAAACTTTGCTTTTATCAACGATAATTAAATTTTGTTTCTAAATATTTGATCCACATAAACTTCAAATAATTTTGACGGTCTATTAGAAGAAAAAACATAGAAAAATAACTCTAATGTAGTTCTTGCGAAAAAAACGAAATCATATTTCTCGACTTTTTTTTATTAGACCCTATAAACATATGAAAGACAATAGGTTCTTTATAAAAAAACTCATAATTTTTACAATTATTTAATAAAAATAGATTGATTTTGGATTCATAAAACATTTTTCACTGGGTAATATATCATGGCGTTGCCTCTTGTTGTTAATCAGCTTAGCTAAACAACATGTTGAAAATAAACTTTAGGAAAGTTTTAAGGGAGAACTATGGTAAATAAGACCTTCTACATACAGAACAAGTCTTTTTTCAATCTTTGTAAGAGTGTCACTCACTCTTATTTGAAATTTAAAAGAAATACTGTTATAATAGATTATATAAAAAAAAACAAAAATTACTAGATAATACTTTAAATTAATCGAATTACCATGAATTACTAAGTCAAAGTAATTATTAATTACTTGCCAGTATGAGGCCTTGCTGGAAACCCTTGGTTGGGATAACATAGTAAATGAGTTCAACAACCAGTTCGGAAATCTCTTGGCGAACAGAGTGTGCTCCTTGGGTTGTACATCTTACAGTGTTCCTCCCGTCCTTTAAACAGTGCACGATTTTTTCTTTTAATATTGAGGTTTGGCTCGAGCTGATTTATGTTTATGTTTATGCTTTTTTTCAAATGTATTGAAAACATTCTCATTCATTCATTTCAATGTGTAGATTGCCTTCCCTAAGGTGTCCGAATAAGGTCCAAGCTTGTGGTAATACAACACAACTTCCAAAAAAAAATCAAACTATTCGCTCTACAGCATTGCCTTGGCGTTCTCGATTGTGAGATTCCTACTCGAAACTAGGTGTTCGAAGGCTTGATTGTTGAGGCAATTGCAAACCTCTTTTAATACCATACCCCGGGATTCGAACTGACAACCTTTGGATTGTGAGTCTAACTGCCTACCAGCGACTACACCGAGGCAGGACCTAGGGATGAGCTAACGACCTAACCTTTTTAGGTTAGTCCGGGGCCAACATTTACTTCCCGTCCGACGGAAGGCGTGATCAGACCTGTCTCAAAAAATGCCACCAGTACCGACTGGGATCAAACCCAAGCCGACTGGGTGAGAGGCAACCACGCTTACCCCTACACCATGGTCCCGGATAATACATCTTCCCTAACCTTCGAATTCAGAAGGTAACAATCACAAGATGTTTTGGTGATGTTATGAAACTTCCCAAAACAAAACAAGAAAATGTGACCTTCGGTGGACCATTGCACTGCTCTGTGATTGTATGTTTTCTACTAGTGTGTGTGTGTTTGTGTGCTCCCAGCGAGATAAAACGTTTTACTTTCGAAAGCACGAGACCCTTAATGGACCTTTCAAAAGAAACAAACAGCAATCCGACGTGGCCTAGATCTGGCCAAACCGCCGCTGTGCTATGCTCGTGCAATGTGTCTGTGTGTGTCTGTTTTCATGTAACGAGTGAGTGTGTCTTCGCGGCGCAACTTGAAAGCGACCGTGGAACAAAGGCAAACGAGGCTATGGATTTCTTTTTTTGCGACTGGCACAAACTCACACACACAGCCACACATGCATTTGCTGATGGAGGCTGCAAATCAAATCGGGTACTGCTTCCATTAGAAGAAAACTGCTGGAGAAAAGCTTTCACAGACACACAAACGCGATCAGCGGTGGCTAAAAGGAAGAGAAAATTCATAACCACACTTATCGTGTGAATAAATTATAACACCAGAGTGGTGGTGGTGCTAGTATGTCGGAATCTGAGCGACCCCTCCTCCCCTTCTCACCATCTGGACCAGAGTTCCACCATGGTATGGTGTCTCATCGTTCAGCCGGACCACCCTGGCTTGGCCGAGGGGATATGTTTTGCATCTCTCAGAAGACCAGAAGTGGGATATTTCAAGAAAATGCTCAACACCGCACCCAGCTCAAGGGGAACTCATCCCATAGTCCGATTTACGCCACTTCATGGAATGTCCCGTAGGAGATAATGCAGGATGAAGAATGCAACCTTCAAAGATGGTTACGCGAAGGCTGACCAGATCATTCGGCGTCATACTACGCCAGTAATTCTGGAGTGCCTCATAAAGTTATCAAATCTTTAAATTGGCAAATCATAAAATCATAAAATCATAAAATCATAAAATATAAAATCATAAAATCATAAAATCATAAAATCATAAAATCATAAAATCATAAAATCATAAAATCATAAAATCATAAAATCATAAAATCATAAAATCATAAAATCATAAAATCATAAAATCATAAAATCATAAAATCATAAAATCATAAAATCATAAAATTATAAAATCATAAAATCATAAAATCATAAAATCATAAAATCATAAAATCATAAAATCATAAAATCATAAAATCATAAAATCATAAAATCATAAAATCATAAAATCATAAAATCATAAAATCATAAAATCATAAAATCATAAAATCATAAAATCATAAAATCATAAAATCATAAAATCATAAAATCATAAAATCATAAAATCATAAAATCATAAAATCATAAAATCATAAAATCATAAAATCATAAAATCATAAAATCATAAAATCATAAAATCATAAAATCATAAAATCATAAAATCATAAAATCATAAAATCATAAAATCATAAAATCATAAAATCATAAAATCATAAAATCATAAAATCATAAAATCATAAAATCATAAAATCATAAAATCATAAAATCATAAAATCATAAAATCATAAAATCATAAAATCATAAAATCATAAAATCATAAAATCATAAAATCATAAAATCATAAAATCATAAAATCATAAAATCATAAAATCATAAAATCATAAAATCATAAAATCATAAAATCATAAAATCATAAAATCATAAAATCATAAAATCATAAAATCATGCAATCATAAAATCATAAAATCATAAAATCATAAAATCATAAAATCATAAAATCATAAAATCATAAAATCATAAAATCATAAAATCATGAAATCATAAAATCATAAAATCATAAAATCATAAAATCATAAAATCATAAAATCATAAAATCATAAAATCATAAAATCATAAAATCATAAAATCATAAAATCATAAAATCATAAAATCATAAAATCATAAAATCATAAAATCATAAAATCATAAAATCATAAAATCATAAAATCATAAAATCATAAAATCATAAAATCATAAAATCATAAAATCATAAAATCATAAAATCATAAAATCATAAAATCATAAAATCATAAAATCATAAAATCATAAAATCATAAAATCATAAAATCATAAAATCATAAAATCATAAAATCATAAAATCATAAAATCATAAAATCATAAAATCATAAAATCATAAAATCATAAAATCATAAAATCATAAAATCATAAAATCATAAAATCATAAAATCATAAAATCATAAAATCATAAAATCATAAAATCATAAAATCATAAAATCATAAAATCATAAAATCATCAATGTATAGATTTACGGAAAACTTTCCTCTAAAATAAAGTCTAAACTTCGAAGTCGTTTTTTGGCAGGTTCCATTGTCGACTCAACTCGGGCCAGTGAGCTTAAAACTTGTTGACGAAATGTCAATCGTCCGAGAAAGTTCAGCCAGCCTTCAGCCAAAAATCGATTTGCTCCACGAAATCTCACGTGACAAGTGCTCGGCTAGCATGACCCTCCCCAATTACCACGTTACCCGAGGAAGAAAGCTTCCCAAGAAAGCACATTACTCAGAGTGAAACTCGTAGGCCTCTATGGGGAGCAAGTGGGAGGAAAGGCTGTTCTTTTTTCCGGTGGCGTTTCCTACCGAACGCAATAATTAACGATACTTTTGCTTTTCTTTGGCTACGGACCTACGGATCGCAATCTGTCACCGGCCACGGTTTGGACTGGCCGCTTGCCTCGACGGGTGTCGAATTTTTCCATCGGAATTGGTTGTACAAGGTCAAACTTTGTCGTGCTTCTGGCTTATCCCTCTACCCCACAGCACTTTGAAGAAAGTTTGTTGAGTACTTGAATACTCTTGTTTCAGTTCATTTTGAATTTGAATTTCATTTCTTAACATTTAGTTTCTACAAAATCAAAACATTTGCACAGAAACTGCTGACAGACAGGTCAGGTCGCTGAGGGTTAACCTTCAATCACCTCCTTTTCTACCCTCGGAGCAAGGACCAGAAAAAAGGTCAAACGGTAATTAATTTAAAACCAAGGCAATTATGCATTTCGAATGAGTGATTTCGAATCAAAGCAAAAGGACTGCCAAGTTTGCTGCTACCCCAAAAAGTGGGTGGACTGGGGAAGGTGACCCTGTTTCGGTAAGATTGCTTGCACTTTCCATCGGGAGGGGAGGTGGAAAATGGAAAAACTCCGCAGCAAGTTGGCTGCTGTTGCTGTTGGGGCGTTGACTGGCATCCAAGTTCAGGTTGGTTGGTGGCTTTCGATATCAAAGGAAAACTTTCTTCGGTGAAGGTACCTGTTTACGGGGTGGGGGCGGTGGCGAGTGAATGGCTATCAACCGAGAAGAGCAATAGACAGCAGCAGCAAAAGCTCAAAAAACGGAGAAATCACGCTCGAAAAACGGTCGCGATCACCTGGAAGTAATTGTTCCACGGTGGTCAAGCTTGAATGCGAAAGCATTTGCAATGCTCAGTGGGGCTGGAAATTGGGGGTCTGTGGGAGCATATCCTAGCCTGAGAGATGGGGCACAAATTGTGATGGTCATTTAACTGCGAGTTTTACTTGGTTGGAATTGAAACCTTAGAGGCAGGTAGTTATGTTTAAAAAAAGTCTTTTACAATCAATTGATGGGCTAATATAAACAAATAGATTTTGATGGAGAATATTAATATTTTATTAGAATTGATAATTTAATTTTGCTCATTTTTATTGAGAATAATACTATTAACGTGAGTCCAAGGCTCATCTTTACCGTATCAACATGAGTGATACAAACTTATGCGACTGTGGGCAGGGTTATCAGGACATCGACCATCTCGTATGGGCGTGTCCAGATCACCATGTTCACAGAATTAAGTTGAAAGATACCCTCAGGGCCCGAGGAAGACCACCAGAAATCCCGATGCGAGACGCGTTATCTCAACTAGACCTCGATGTTCTCTATCCGATCTATCAGTTCCTCTTAGATTCCAAAATATCCATTTAGTTTTTCTTCAAATAGTTTTGCTTCAGTTAGTTTTCTTTCAGTTAGTATAACTTGCCTTCAAACAAAGCCGTCGTTTTTGGAATGCACCGGAGACAGAGCAAGATCGCCCCAGAAGCTGGACACCGAGTTGCGGCTGAGGACAAAAACAAAGGCCAGCAGTGGCAACCAAGACCCCTACACAATCCCCCTTCCCTTCCCAAGCCTTGTCTTTAACATCAATCCTTTCCCTACTAACTCCGAGTAGGCCGTGGGTCCCCTCCCACTAACATTTACATACAAGATCCTCTGTAATTACTCTTCACTTTAAGATCAATGTAATTGCAAAAGCCGACTCGGTCCTGGGACCTGGTACCGAAATGGACGTAATAAAAATTATTTCATGAAAAAATACCTTGAACGTCATCGTTCTAATATTTTTGCAATAACATATCATCATAATTAAAAATTATGTATTGCGGAGACGTCATGTTATTGATGAATATCTCTGATGTTCAATTGCCTTGAAAATAACGAACTGTCTTACCTTAAAATTTGTATTTATAGAGTTTAAATTATAAGGAATTTAAATTTTGTTTCTTTATCAAAATGTCAAATTATTAAAAGCACAGATTTTCAATTAAATGAATTCCAGAAATATTATAGAACACTAACTGTTCACACTGATTTTTATACGAATTTGCTTAAGAGCAATTCTCTACGAAATTGGTCTTTTTTATTTTGAATTTCATATTTTTTATATGTTTAAGGGGACATAAATGCAAATCTGGATTTTTTTAAGAGATCCAATAAACCAAATTTTCAGTTTTTGCTTTATGGGTGTTTTTAAAACCGCCTTGAGTCAGGGGTATTAAAAAAACACCCATTAAGCAAAAACTGAAAATTTGGTTCTTTCGTTATAAATTTTTGAATAAATACTGATTTTTAAAAATAAATCAGAATATTGGTCGCAAAAAAATTTTGAGGTGAAATGGAATTTGCAATGAAAAATTAATATAGTAAAATTTTGATAAAGTGCACCGTTTTCAAATTATAGCCATTTTGAGGTAAGTTTTTGGAAAAAAATCGCAGTTATTATTTTTTTAATTAGTGCTAATTTTTGCCCACCTTTGAAAAAATATTGAAAAGCTGAGAAGCTCTATATTTTGCTTTTTGAACCTGAAACAACGCTAAGTTGCTGAGATATTGCCTTACAAAGATTAAAAAAAATAAAATTGATGTTTTATAAATCTCACCCAAACACCCAAACAACCATTTTCTAATGTCGATATCTCAGCAACTAATCCGAATTTCAATGTTAAAATATTAAAAATTCGTGAAACTTTCCAATTTTTTTTAAAACAATATTTCATTTTTTAAATCATAGCATTTCAAAATGGCGTTATATTGAATGTTTGATGTTAAATCTCGGAACATACCCGTCGACCTCTTGCTTGTTACGGCGGTAAACCCACAGATCTATACTCCAGGGAGTCCTTAGATGACCCAGGACATCCCAACACATTAGCAAAGTAGTCTACCATACTCATTGAAGCTGTGCGGGTATGTCCCGAGGTCAAAATCCGTCGAACTCTTGCTTGTTACGAAGGTAGACCCACCGGTCTTGACTTGGACTTGGACAGTTCTTGGATGACCCAAATCGTCCCAATAAGTTGTTACATCAATCAGCGCCGTACCTAGGGGTTGGCGCAGTTGGCGACTGCCAAGGGCGCCAGCCCTTGGGGGGCGCCGAAATCGATGATAGTACAAAATTTT
This sequence comes from Culex pipiens pallens, assembly GCF_016801865.2. Classification (NCBI taxonomy): domain Eukaryota; kingdom Metazoa; phylum Arthropoda; class Insecta; order Diptera; family Culicidae; genus Culex; species Culex pipiens. Next base: position 112,613,759 of record NC_068939.1, read on the forward strand.
CATGTCAGTTATAACATTCTTATTAGGTATTTGCAACAGAATGGGTGCCAAATTATAAAGTAGAACTATAAATAACTAGATAATTTGGTTTAAAATATAAACAAATATGATTTGGGTGCGTTAAAATCAATTATATGAATATTTCTACCGAAGTGTTTTTGAAAATTTATTTTTTTATCAAAGAAGGGGCGCTCAAGTGGCAGAAAGTTCAAGTAGTTCTAAAAGAGCTTCTCAAAATGAATACAGCATTAAAGTTTGGAACATTGTATAAAGAAGTTTTAGTAATACCTTCCAGACTACAAAAATTTACAACTATATGTTATTTTAATTTGGATGTAAATCACAATCAGCCAAAAATGATGGTCATATTTCGAGCTTCTTTGAAATTGGAATTATTTTTACATTTTAGGCCGTTGCAAATATTTTTCAAAGTTTATGTCGCCGCCCCCCCCCCTTAGCTTTACGAACAGCAGAACAAAGGAAAGGGAGCGTTTTTTTGGGCTCTTATTCACCCTCTCTGGCTTGCTTTCGCTGCCGCTGCTGCCCATTTGAAATTTTTCTTGACCGATTCCTTCCGAAGTGCATACACTGCTTTTAAATGCAAATTCGTGCAAAGAAATTTGCCTACGCTTTTTTCAAAATACAAGTGTTTTGAAATAGGAAAACTGCTTTAAATTTTCACTAATAAGACAAACATTATTTTTTCAAGAAAAAAAATATTTTTCAGAGCACACAAAATGATCTAAACATCACTTTTTCAGTTTTAGCTTAACCGGTGTTGTTTACTTTTTTAATCGTCTAAAAAGCTTTGGTAATGAGAAACGATTCAAACTTTTTTTTTTCAGTTAAAAACAAAAAAATATATTTTTTCAAGGTTTGAAAACATTGATATAGCTTTGCTTAAAAAAATAATTTTCTGAAACATAAAATTTAATATCACGAATTTAAAATATACCGATCAAAAAAATCAATGCAACATATAATTATAAATATAAAATTATGATAAATATTCTCAAGCCTCGTATGGGCGAATCATTTAAAATGAATAAAAATTTCTTATCTTGATATTTTTGCCCGAATATTAAAATAAGTTTCATCATGAATTGCGCTGGATTTTGAATGATCTTTAATTGATTTTGACGAAATATGGTTCTGCCGCTGCATGTTGAAAAATTATACTTCGATGCCGGTTTGCTCTTTTGTACTTAGCTTGCTGGGATTCCTATCTAGATAAAACAAAAGAGGACACGGGCTAATTATTTTTTTAGAAAGATTTTTTTCTTTTTTCTAATTGCACCAAAATGAAATCCAAAGCCAAATCAACTAATTATTTTACGAATCCGGTTAAGTTCTTTGCTTATACAATAAATTTAATACTAGATCAGATTTATACAGGCTTAGAAAAAAATATCAAATTTGCCAACAAATTAAAGCAACATTTATAGTTCAATTCTGTGCATTTATCTGAAAAATAAATTAATAAAAAACAAAACCTAGCTTTCATTATCGTGTTATGAAATCTGAGAAAGATTCAGCCAACACAATTCCCACAATGAATTTTCAAATCAACCTGTCTAACATTATTTAAAAATTAAACATAAAAATTAATAAATAACTGTGTTTCTGAATTTAACCATATTAAGGTCTCCAATTGCAATTATAAAATCAAAACTCATTGGTACGGCTCTGACATCAATGTACTGTAGCCTGCCACACTCACTGAACCAGTCTGGTAGGAACCGCTGTCAAAATTTTGATGTTTCGACTTGTTTCTTTCGTAAGCCTGTTGCACAAAATTTCCGGAATTTCCGGATGGACTAGAACATCTCAGTGTTCCAGATCCATGCTAATATGTTTTAATATAATAACTGAACAAAATACAACTGATATATTTTGAAAATTCCCTGAAAAATTTCGAAATCCCAAAGATTCTAAATTTAAGTCGAAACGAAACTATTGGCACTACGCCCCCCGGGGCATGGCCTTCCTCTAACGTGGGATTTCTGCTCCAGCGCCTCTGACGAGACAGGAGAAACCGGGACCGACGTTTTACTTCACCATCCGATAGAAGCTCAGTGGATAAGGCGGGAATCGAACCCGCGTCTCATAGCATCATCGGGATCGGCAGCCGAAGCCGCTACCCCTGCGCCACGAGACCCCCAAATTTAAGTCATATTGTCAATTTACGAACCGCCAGTTAAACTTTCATTTATGGTGTTATAATATAATGTTGTATAAAAATGAGATCAATAATAATAATACCAAAATCTCAATTGAACAGACAAGCCGATTAATTTGGTTGTTCAAAGGTAGAGAATGACTCATAAGCAGGGATGGATTTTTTTTTCATAAAATTATTTTTATTAGGTCCTTTTCGGTACAGGGACCTGGTTAGGACCGAGTCGGAAGCAGGGATGGAATAATCGCAGAAAAACATTTTCGTTTGCGAGCTTTCTTCACCCGCGAAAGAGAGATGGGGCAAATCACTCAAAAGAAAATCGCTCCCGAACTCTTCCAAGAAAATCAATCTGTTGATGATTTTTTTTTTGTGAATTTCCTTGTCAGCACCACTTAAAATTATGTAATTCGTTTTGTTTACAAACATTGTCCATCTACAAAAAGCGACAGGTCATTTTTCGACGTGTGACGTTACACTTGCATGTGTAGTAGTGAAAAAGATGTTCCGCCGAATGATCAAGATGATGATTTTATTGGGAGTTTTTAGATTCCTTTTACCGATCGCGAGAGATGAGAGCCTTGTTCCCTTCGGATTTTTCGTTGCTCACAAGTCCCACGTATGCAAGAGTTTAATTATTTGTCGCGCAACGTGAGTCTGTGCATTCCCAAACACTTACCAGCTATATGTTCGTTTTTTTTACAAAGCATTAAGAGCATCTTTCGGAATTTATGTGCAGGTTTAAATAAAATTCTTAAAATCAAAAATAAAATATATTCTAATCTAATCTAATCTAATCAGACCCTAGCGCAGCCAATCTTTCGAAGGGATCCTGGAGAGTGCCTTAGGTTAGATGACGCCTAGCACTCTTCTTGTCATTTATTAACATTTGTAGTGCGCCATTGCATCGGAATGCTTTGAAACATCACAAGCGTTAAAGCGGCCAAGCCTACTGCGTAAAGCCGTATCGCAGAGATGACTCGTAATTGGGTTATGTTTGAGCACTAAGTGTTCGAACAACAACACAATTCTGAATCGACAGGGGAGGAAGAAGCGTGGGGACACACCACCATACGCTCCGAGATTTGGTTGTATTCGTTGGGAGCACCATGCTAAGAAGGTTTGGTACTCCGGGACCCTCTGGGATGGGACATTGTATTTCCACGAATGCCCTGGACACTATTTGCCGTGGTTATAGCGCCACAACTCGCTCCTTAAAATCAAAAATAAAATATATTGAGAAAAAACTAAATATGTGCGCTTCTTAAAAATCTTAGCTGAAACGTATGGCAATGAAACCATCTGCTTCAAAAACGTAATATCTGAGAACCAGCTGCTGCTCTAAAGTGTGTGACATCTCACGTTCACATCATGTAAAATCACCAAATTTCCAAGAATATTCTATTGATGTTTCACTCCCTGGGCTTGTTACTTTCGACTGCTGGCGTCGCTTTGACCGCCAAACCGTCACCACCGTGGATGATGATTCAAAGGCATTGGAACGTGATTTCCCTGCCTCTTTAGCATCCTTGGCGGCAGCAGCTTCTTCAACATCTTCGTCCTCGCGAGAGTTTTGCGTAACGCCCCTTAACGCCAAAAACCATCACCACCACCAGCCGGTTCCGCTTTTGTTTCCCTGGTTTCCGCTCCAAGTGGGTTTTCCCACTTGACTTTCGTCCTCCACTTGAACATTCAAGCAGCTCCCTCTTTCACCGATTCCCATGAGGGAGGGCGAGTGTCTGCGCTGAAGGTGGTGGCCAAGGGCGACGGGCCTGGCGGAACCGGAACCCCGGCCCGGGAACGTGCGTGCGTGCCGTCGCATCGGTTGTGTCTTCTTTGAGTGGTGCCCCGCGTTCGTTCCCGCGAGCCCTGGGGGAAGGATCTAGATAAGGAAATAAACACTCGGACGGAAGTGAACGCCGGAGTAATTGCAGAGACGAGTGAACTCAACACGCCATCGACGGTGGAATTGGCCTGTTTAAAGCCGGCCAGGCAACATAAATTAAACCGTCCCGTTTCCCGGGAGGACTCTTGACACTAATGGTGCCCCCCCTCCCCTCGTGGTTAAGGTGTACTGTTGCCGTATACACTGCCTATGATCTATATCGATTGCGGCACACGAGACCAACGGGAAACGTGACTCGAATGTGCCTCTGATTGTGGCCCAACAACAAGGTGAAGTTGGAGTACATGGAAAACAGCCAACTTAATTCCAGTGTAGGGCTTGTGGTCTGGCTGATTAAATCAAGTGGAGAATCATGGCTCGGAATTCTAGACGAAATGACGTGTGCCACGTAATCAGCCTTATTCAGTGTTGGTTCATCCATAACTGATGAGCGGTTTGGTGGGACCAATTTTTGACAAACATCAACCTGGCCCGCAAGGTAGGTTCTACGCTTCATCAATCATAATCAGCTGGTAGGTAGATGGGAGTGACGTCAATGCTTTCTTGGAAAAATATGCTATTTTTGTCGCAGCATCGGTCTTATCGGCAAATCAAGTCATTGTACCAATTTGACACGAGCCTTGAAGATGAGGAGAATAAAAAACAACATTTTGAAATTGCGATTCAAAATTTCGTTTTTGCTGTTTTCCACTTATGCTCAATTATAGTTAAGAGAGCAATTCTCTACCAAAACCGGAAATTGATTTTATTTGTATTTTTTGATTTGGCTCAAACTTTGTGGGGGCCTTGCCTATGACTAAAGAAGCTGTTGTGTGTCATTGGTTCACCCATACAAATCTCCATACAATTTTGGCAGCTGTCCATGCACAAATGGTACGTAAGTATTCCAACAGCTGTAACTTTTGAATGAATTTTCTGATCAATTTGGTGTCTTCGGCAAAGTTGTAGGTATTGTTGAGGACTATTGAGAAAAAAATAGGTACACGGAAAAAATGCAGGTTTGTAAATCAACTTTATTTTTCACAAAAACTCAATTTTTCATATGTTTTGGGGGACAAAATTCCACAACTTTTGAGCCATAAAGAAACATTGTAAAAAAATCTGCCGCCATGTTTAAATTTTTGAAAAAATAGTGATTTTTGAAAAAAAAATCGAAATTTGATGCAAAAACAAAAAAGATTTTTTTTAAATGTAAAATTAAATTTAAAATCGAAAATTACTTTTTGCAGTTCCGTTGTGAAACTACTTACTTTTCCTGTCATTCTTGAACGACGGAATAGCCAACTTTTCTGTACCAAAAATAACAGAATCGAATAGCAATACTTTTCAAAATAAATGCTGAAAAGTAATACAATAACTTATAATTTCACTCAATGGGTGTTTTTTTCTGAAATGCAATAAATGTTGTTTGGAACTCGTTGCAAAACTTGATTTTTTCAGCACTCGTCGTATTTTTCCAACTCGGTGAACCTCTTTGGATAAATGTACGACTCGTGCTGAAAAAATCCTCCTTCTGCAACATGTTGCATAAACTACTGTTACAGATTTTTTGATGAAGGGTTCCGTTTTCAAGATATAGCCACCGAAAGCTTGATTTTAGCGAAATATTTGCAGTTTTTCGATTTTTTTTTAAATAGTGACCATGCGTGACCATTTCTAATAATATTTTTTGAAAGGTTCAGAAAATTGGCTATAAAATTGTTCAAAAGACTTTTAAGATTGGACCACTGGTTGCTGAGATACAGCGGCGTTAAGAAAAAGAAACAGGATAATTGATGTTTTCTAAGTCTCACCCAAACAACCCACAATTTTCGAATGTCGCAACTAATGATCCGATTTTCAATGTTAGAACATGAAAAATTCGTGAAATTTTTCGATCTTTTCAAAAACCATACTTAAAAAATAAATAAAACCAAACATCCAATATTACGAATTTTCTCAGCTTTTCAAAAATATTTTTTCAAAAAAGTGCACTTATTTAAAAAAAAAGAAAAACTGCGACTATTGTAACGGTCAACCACGTAGCTTTCTTTAGCAATTCAATTTAGGTTTATTAATTAGAAAAGGTAGCAGGGTTAGCAGTGAGTACTGCATCACGCAGCGCACATTGCACGAAGTACAATTTCTCCACAGTGTAGAACAGTCGCAGTGGTCCTAATCCAAGCCAGCGTGTTAGGCACTGCTCTTCCTTAAATGTAAAAAAAAATCAAACCATCCACATTAACGACCCCCGGGTCTTTTGTGGTCTCTATTGCAAGTTTCTGCTCGAACCTAGGAGTCCGAAGGCTTGAATGGAAAGAGCACCCAAACCTCTTTCTACTCCAAGGAACCTTCCACCCCAGTGTTTGAACTGACGACCTTTGGATTGTGAGTCCAACCGCCGCCAGCGATTCCACCGGAGTAGGCTTGGGGTTTGGTGTGTTGTTTGTACTTATGGCATGGAGACGACTCCTACACCTGGAATGACTTAACGGCCTAACAACCAAGGCCGGGACCGACATTTTACTTCCTCATCCGATGGAAGGTTGCAGCAGATGTGAATCGAACCCAGAATCGAGATTTTTTGCACAGCCTGGAAATTTCTGAAAAGTTGGCATTTGATATTCCCTAATACACCATATGCTGTTTTTAAGTCACCTTTTTTTTAAACGATTCTCGATTCACGCATTTTTTTTAAGTTTTCAAGATATCGACTACGGATCCTAACCAGACTACTTTAGTGAGTGTGGTAGGCTACAGTACATTGTTGTAAGAACTTATTGGGATGATCTGGGTCATCCAAGGACTCCCTAGAGTTAAGATCTGTGACTTTACTGCCGTAACAAGCAAGAAGTCGACGGTTTTTGAACCCGAAACATACCCGCATAGCTTCAATGAGTTTGGTTGACTATTTTGATGATGTGTTGGGATGTTCTGGGACATCCAAGGACTCCCTGGAGTAAAGATCTATGAGTCTACCGCAGTAACAAGCAAGAGGTCAACGGTTTTTGACCTTGGGACAAACCCGCATAGCTTTAGTGAGTATGGTTGACTACTTTGCTAATGTATTGGACTGTCTTGGTTCATCCAAGAACTCCATTGAGTTATAATACGAAGGTCTACGGCTGTAACAAGGACTTTCTGGAACGGGATGTTCACATAACAGCAAAGAAGTCTATCATACTCACTGAAGCTCTGCGGGTGTTTCCCAAGGTCAAAAACGTCGACTTCTTGCGTTTTACGTCGGTTTACTCACAGATCTTAACTCCAGGAAGTCCTTTAATGTTCCAGAATATCCCAACATATCAGCAAACTAGTCTACCGTACCCTCTGAAGCTATGTGGATATGTTCCGAGGTCAAATACCGTCGACCTATTGCTTGTTACGGCGTTAGATTCACAAATGTTAACTCTAGGAAGTCTCAGAACAATATGGTGCACAAATAAAAAAAATTAAATAGTGTTTTTTGCAAATCAAGTTTAAGTGACAAATATTTTTTTTAAGTGTAGTCCTTATCCATACCAACAACTATGGCCAAGACACCAAATGGATCAAAACATTCCTTCAAAAGATACAGATTTGTGTATTTTCATACTTCATTTTTGTATGGACAGCTGCCAAATTTGTATTGAAATTTATATGGACAAACTTATGATGCAAAATGACTTCTTTGTGCATACCGAAAGCACCAAAAAAGTTTCAGTCGGATTAAAAAAATACAATAATTATAATAAAAAAAGCAATTTCGAGAACTGCTGAACTGACCTGCTCATATAAGCCACTCAATCTAGCTAAATAGAATTTTCCTCTCGTTTAAATAGGCGTTGTATCGTGCTGCACTGAAATGGGTAATCATTTTTTCATCATTAGTATCGAAAAGTAACATTTTTCAACATTTTTTTTTTGTTTTGAACGACGAGTTTATTGAACACAAGGATGTTCGACATAAAAAATGATTTTTCAGCATTCATCGTATTTAGCCAACTTGGTAAACCGCGCTGTTCAACTGGTACTGAAAAAACTTCTTTTTGCAACTTGTTGCATAATAGTAGTTTTTGCAATTCCGTCGTGTAACTACTTACTTTTCCTGTCATTTTTGAACGACGAAATAGCCTACTTTTCTGTACCAAAAAAAATAAAAAACAGAATCGAATAGCAACACTTTTCAAAATAAATGCTAAAAAGTTCTACTTTTCAGCACTTCTTTCGAAAAGTAACACTTTTCAATTTTTTTGATTTAAACGAATTATTGACAAATACATGAAAATTTGACATAAAATTTCACTCAGTGTGTGTTTTTAGGAATTGCAAAAAATGTTGTATGGAACTCGTTGCAAAACTTGATTTTTTCAGCACTCTTCGTATTTATCCAACTCGGTGAACCTCGTTGGATAAATGTACGACTCGTGCTGAAAAAATCCTCTTTTCGCAACTTGTTGCATAAACTACTATTGTGTTATATTATTGTATTTCTATGATGTTATGTGCTGTTTGCTTTATCAACTAACAATGCTTTTGACAAATACTTTTCCTTGATTTATTTTTCATGTTACAGACCGTTGAAATTATCACGTCTAGGAGCTAGCGAATAATTTCTAAAAAATTGTCTTAAACCTTTGCGTTGACGTCCTTTACGGAAGTAACCATATTTGTGATTATAATTTGCTTCCAAAAAACACACATACATTATGCTTGAGCATGGTTTCCGGCTTCCTTTGCCATTTCGAAGCATTAAAGCAGACAACACTCCTGCCCTCGTCCTGGTATCGAGAAAACGGGGACCGTTGGCTTCCTTCGCCAGAATCGCCCTTCATCGTCATCGTCGTCACCGGCAGTGTGTCATTGAAACTCCCCCCGCTTTTGATGTGTTTGAGCTGGGTGCCTCCTCGCAACGGCGTTCAATTTTCCTGGTTTTCCTTCGGTTAGTGCCGGGAAATGAAACCTACAATATGGGTATTAACGGGTGGGGAGGGTGGTGAAAGCCGGCATTTCATTATAATAAATAGCACACGAGGGTGGACGAGCCGTCGAAGACCGCACAAGGACTTGCTCGTCGTTAGGGAGGACCAGGAATGATGACAACAGCTTTGACGACTATCGAGGAAGGAAGAAGGGAGCCGATGACGATGATGACAGCCCGGCCACCTGAGGCCTCTTCTGCAGGGCGCCCTGGCCGGGGGGTGTTTTGCCACTCTCTAATTATGTCATGGTTATTTTCCCACATTTTCTCTGTTTTCCACACTAATTCTGCTACTGCCTGTCTGCGTTGTAAGCTGTTTCCTGCTTAATTCGACGTGACGAGCGCTGTGTACACAATTCCGCAATCACTCGCACCACCCCTCCTGCCGGGACAGAGAGATAAGTTTGATACTTGAAGGCCGAAATTAATTGAAATGAAAAATTGAGAAATTTGCAGTGATTTTTTTTGTGTGTCCGGGTGGTCTCCCACTTCCACCTCGCCCGCTTGTTTGCTCTACCGGAAGTGCTCAATTGGAATTTAATGCACTGAAAATGGCCAGATTAAATATTTGAGCTGGCCAATCAATGTAACAAAAAAAAAACAGCTCTCCTGCTTATCAGGGTATAAAAATGGCATCGTTGGCATTAATAAGTGGGGATGAATCAATTGGGAATTTCGAACGTGACCGACGATTTATGGCAGGTTTCGGGGTTGGGGTGAAATTCTATTTGACCGAGGAAAACAATTCGTTTACACCTAGATTCAGGCCCGTAGCCAGGGGGGGGGCTTCCGGGCTGCAGCCCCCCCCGAAATTTTTTCTATTTTTTTTTTAAATTGAACTACCTTAAAAAAATCTTAAATCAATGATTGTATGTTCTCTTCCCAGAAATAATTTGTAAGATAGAGAATCAAGAATTGATTGATCAAACTAAGTAATTTGCCTGTCCATTGCCGGGCTCAGTTTTTGTAGATTATGGATCCAAAATTTGGATATTTAAAAATTGAGCTGCAGATTTGAACATTGTTCCATTCAGTAACATCTCATTTATCTTGTAGTTTTAGCATTACATTGGTTAGGATGGTTCAAATCTGGGCTTACTTGGGGCTATCCCCTGAAATCAAAGATTTACGCATCACTAGCCTAAGTTCCAAAATTTGAGCTTTTTCTGACCACTGACCCCCAAGTTTGGACAAAATCGTCAAATTGTATGGAGAAAAGCAACTGTTTCAGTTTTTGACCAATGGAAGGCGCAATAACTATCCAGTTCTTATCAATTTTAAGAACTAATATCTTCTTTAAATTTGGAAAAACTTTCCCGAAGACACCTTATTTTTTTGGGTTTTTTGCTAAAAAGTTATTAACCATCGAAAATAGCAATTTCCGAGCGGACTGCTCTAAGGGGCTACATAGAAATAATTACCGTCATCTGGGGCGAATCGGGACTACAGTCTGAATAGGGACAGCAAAAATCCTTAGATCTTGTTGTCTTATTTTTGATTGTAGAGTATGACCCCTGAAGAACCATAAAATAATTTAGAATTTTTGGATTCAATGTGGCGGTCAAAATGGAGGTCAAGAAATATGGTGTTTTTTTAAAGGTCTAATAAACCAAATTTCTAGTTTTTGCTTTTTGGGTGCTTTTGAAACCGTCAGGGGTATTAAAAAACACCCAAAAAGCAAAAACTTGGTGTATTGGACCATTAAAAAAACAGATGCCGAATTTGATGTCAAAAACAAGAAAATAAAACATGCCGATTTCATTTGTTCCTGATTCGGTTATCCGAAGTCCTTCGAACTTTGGATAATCGAAACTTTGGATAATCGAGGCTTTGGCTAGTCGAATTTGGATTGTAAAATTAATAGCCCTCCTTTATTTGCATTAAAACCTTTAAACTGTTAATAAATTTTTTTTCTCTACATTTTTCAAAATTTATCATAATTTCTCAAAAAATATTTAGATTTTGTTTTCAAAAACGAAAGCATTTAATATGAAAAACATTTGAGTGAATTTTGACTATTATCAGAAATACAATTCTAATTTTATCGTTTAGGTTTTAAGAATATGGTTAGTTACATATCTAAGACCTTAGAGAAAAATGCTTGAGAAATATCTGCGTGTATTTTTTTTATTACTTTTTCGTAAACCTTTTTTCCGAAACCACTCGTCCAAAATGATTTCTTTTGGTCACATTTTTTAGTTTCCACCGTGGCCAATCTCCAATTTTTATTTAATATATCAAAAATCGGAAGATCAACTAAGTGAATACTTATTATCAACTAATTTTCACTTTGTGCATGAGCTTGCGATTTTTAAAGGAAGAAATAAAATGATAAAAATTCAAAACGTTAAAAAAATTTAAGCTTGGTTTCAACAACTCTGAAATTAAATTAATTAAACATCACTTTCAAATTATATAATTTCTGATCAATAATTCATTTTTAAACTATTTAATTTATATTTTTTGGATTTTACAGATTAGAATTTGCATTTTGAAAAGTTTAAAATTTCTTTATTATTTTTTTATAATTTCTTATTTCTGAATATCAATTGTAAATATTTTCCAAAGTTTATGTTGCCACCTTTTCAAAATGGACCAAAAACAGTGAGCAAATACAATATTTAAAAAAAAATAGCTTCACAATTTTAATGGAAATAACTTATTTCGATTAAGTCTTTTTAGGACCAGCGACCAGGTCGGTCCGGAAAACAAATTTGAAATGTTTTTCCTGCTTTGATAATCATATACGACATGTTTGGGCTCGTTTAAAAATATTTAGAATTTTTGTAACATGTCGCGGAACCGCGGAAAGTTTTTTCTCACGAAAAAAGGATTTCGCCATCAGCTAGATATTTTGAAAACTAATGATGCAAAACAACTGTACTGATTTAAAGTGTGTTTTGAACACTTAAAATAATAAAACCATAGCTTGTAGTTTTGATTTGTAACCCTCTCAACTTTGGTCAGAGTTTAGTGACATAAACTTCAGAATAATATTCGCAACGGCTAATTGAAGATTTAAAAATTTTACACTTTCAAATTTCTAAATTTTCATAATTTTTGATTTAATTTTTTTTTGGTATAAGACAAAGAAATGCCAGAAATCAAAAATAAAAATAATAAAAACATAAAAAATTTAAGATAACAATTCAACAGAATAATATCAAAAAATCTGAAATTCCAAAAATTAAAAAATCTAAAACTGAAAAATTAATAAAATAATTGATACTTAAGAAATCCTAAACTAAAAAAAATATCATTTTAAAATTAAGTTATTCAAAATCCAATAAATTATGTTTTTTCAATCTTAATTTTTGGATGCTTTAAATATTTTTATGTTTGAATTCTAGTATTCCTAAATTAATTTATATTTACCAGAAAATTAAGTGATTTTTGTAATGGCTTTTCCCTTATTTCAGCATTTTAAGATTCAGCGTTTTGATAGTCAGCTTCATGAGGCAATTCTTCAATATTATTTAAGCGAATACATTATTTTCAAACGTTATTTTCAGTCGCATCCAAATAAACAAATCAAAATCTCATCAACACATATTGCTCCCGAAGAAATATCAAACGACGCTTTTTGTTTCTGTTCCTTTTCAGCTGCGTACCGCTTAAGAGAAGTCTTTTCGTAAACCTTTTCTTGACCGTTCCTTGAGATTTTTTTGTGTGGAGTTTTAAGAGTCTCCGTACTACAGGACATTTTTTAAAATTTTCGTTTGAAAGTAAAATATAGTTCTTGTAGCAAAATTCAGACTAAGATTTGATTTACAGGAAAAATGTAATTGATTTAAGAATTCTTACATAAAGTATTCTTTACTTTTAAAACAAAAATTTAAGATAATAATTACACATGATAATTTCAAAAAAAATCAGAAATTCCAAAAATGAAAAAAATCAAATACATAAAAAATATAAAATAATTACAACTAAAAAAATCCTTAAATTATAAAAAAAAACATTTTTTATCATTTTTAAATAAAGATATTCAAAAAATAATTTTCAATCATTTCAATAAATTATGTTTTAATAAACTTATTTTTTTGATGCTTCGAATGTTGGTATGTTTGAATTCAAGTGCAGACTAAGATTAGATTTACAGGATAAAACTAATCAATTTATGAATTCTTACATAAAGTTTTCTTTATTTTTAATTTAGCAAGGTTTCGTAAATATAAAATTTCTAAACCATTCCTAGAGTCAAGATATTACTTGAACAAACATCGATTTTAATAAATGGTTACAATCCTAAATTATTAAACATGTATATAGATTAAAATTTTATTAAAAATTATCTTTAGAAATGAGATCTGATTAAATTTTTTTGTCATGTTTTAAAATTTTATTTTTGCTCAAATTCTGGACCAATTTTCAGAATACAATGAGTAATGAATTTGAAAATGGCGTTTAGTCGGAATATTAAAGTTAAACATGATTCGTTTTAATGTTTGATGCAATTGAGAAAAATTTTAACGGTTACATATGCATTTAAAAATGGTTACATATGCATTATTCACAACTCTTCCAGTGAATATTTTGACGTTAAAAAAATTAATTTAATACATTTTATCTAAATTTTTTAACACATTAAAATTAAACACAGGCACTGATTTTTTTTCTTCAAATATATATTTATTATAGGCCTACACAGAAAAAAATGTGAATTTACTCGACACGGAAAAAATGAATCACATGTAAACTCAGTTGATGTAAACTTGAGATTCGACGTAATTTTTTTTTGTTGCCATGGAGACACTTCAGAAGCTGAAATTTCAACGATTATATTTTTTTGTATTTCATTAAAATTATTTATTTTTGAGAGCACCAGGAGCTTCGCAAAATATGAAATGGCTTCAATAGCTTAGAACAATTAAAATAAAACATTGTTTAAGTTTGTTTATAAAATTTTAAGAAAAACAAATATTCCAGTTATGAGTTTTATGTTGTGCTAGAAAATAGAAAAAATGAAAAATGTTAGATAAACCATCACAATTATCACACAGCTGAAAATGTAAATCCAGACATAATACTTATGGTTAGATAAATCGATATTTCTTTTTAAAAAAATTTATGCTTTCAAAAATTTGATTCGAGTTAAGTATATTTTAAATTTAGCGACGTTTATCACGAAATTGGATTGCAATTAAACAATTCAAGAAAATGTTAAAAAAAAACACTTTCTCTACTCCTTTAATACAAACTAGCTGTTAAAATAAAGAAAAAAAAAATGACGAACGAGTTTCTTCAATAAATACATTGATAACTTAATATGAAAATCTTCGAAAACTTTTTTGCATACATTACATTAAAATTTTACAATTCATCTCAATAATTATACCACAAACCAAGTGATGGTAAAAATGATTTGCTGATTTTTATACTCCTTGAATTTTTGCACCCAAACCCCCCCCGAACAAAAATCCTGGCTACGGCCCTGCCTAGATTTATTTACCACCCAGAGTTGCTGAACCGGATTGTGTCAATATTGGTAATACTGGCAGTTTGAGTAGAATATTCAATTTAAAGTTCTGTTTAATGTTTGAGACAGAGATTAAAAAAAAATTGGTTGTTTGGGTTCGTCAGAATCCTCCTCGTCCTTTTTCGTTCCATCTATTAGATAAACTGAATGCATATTTCAGTGAACCTTTTGTGTTGCAGATTACTTTGCGAATGAACTGAAATTCTGCATGTAAGAATTCGATCTGGGTAATTCTCTACCAACTATATACCAACTAAACCAGGAAAAGTTGCCCCGACCCCCCTTCGATTTGCGTGAAACTTTGCCCGAAGGGGTAATTTTTGTCTCTGATCACGAATCCGAGGTCCGTTTTATGATATCTCGTGACGGAGGGGCGGTACGACCCCTTTCATTTTATAACATGCGAAAAAGGTGTTTTCAATCATTTGCAGCCTGAAACGGTGAAGAGATAGAAATTTGGTGTTAAGGAAACTTTTATGTAAAATTAGACTCCCGATTTGATGGCGTACTTAGAATTCCGAAAAAAAACGTATTTTTCATTGAGAAAAACACTTAAAAAGTTTTAAAAACTCTGCAATTTTCTGTTACTTGACCGTACATTTTTTGGGACATGTTATTTTAAGGAAAATTTAATGTACTTTTTGAATCTTCATTGACTCAGAAGGGTCATTTTTTCATTTAAAACATTACATTTTCTAAGCTTTTTCGTTGTGTTTCAAAAATGGTGACATTTAATCTTTAAATTTAGTATAACTTAAGAAAAGGCGTTGAGAGCCACAAATCCAACATTTCAATGAAAAAAAAATTACAAAATGTTTTTTTTTAAATACCCGTAAAGTTGATTGCCATCTCTACATTAAAAAAAATTCGTAAGATTCGACGAAAATAATTCAACTGATTGCAAAAGTGCAATTCTACAGTATTTTTTGGAAAGCTATTGTCTTTCATATGTTGATAGAACTTATTCAAACACTTAAGAATACAAGCAATACCATTGATATTATGAAAAATATGTTATGCATGCACCTGATTGTTCGAAAAAAATTTCAAAAATGGGGAGAGAGGGGAGGATTGGTCATCAGAAGCTTTGAGGGTTAGTTAATAAAAATGTTCATTTTCACTTTCGAATTAATATGAAACATTTATATTTCTACAATTATTACTGATTTCTACCTAAGTAATATTTAAACACTATATAAACATTTCTTAAAATGTTAGATAAATGTTTTGACAATATTCAATAGTTTCACCCACATTAAATCATGAGAAATAGTTTTGATTATTACAATTTTTGAACCAAATATAAGTTGTGTAAAATGAAGATCAACGCACAAATAACGTTTTTTTTAAATTAACCTCAATTAATTATGTATGAAATCACTTTACACGTGTTCCACGGGCAATTTTACATGATCATTCCAAATGGGTCTGCGGGCCACAAAAAACCACCTCGCGGGCCATACTTTGGTCATCTCTGCCTTAGGATAATCTACAGTAATCTACAAAACTAGTGAGAATAACAACAGTTCCTAATTTTTCAGTCAGTCCGATCATTTCAAATTTAATTATGCATAATTTAAACAATGCACTAATGTTTGCGACTGTTTACCTGTATACATCCAGGACTGGCAATAAATTTCGACGTCGTCGTGCTATCTTGTCGCACCCGCCATTTTGACGTTCCGAGAAAAACGCGTTTTAATGTTTGACCTTGAATATTCAAAAACGAGAGCACGCAATGTAAACAATAACAAACACGTTTTGTTTGGCTCACCATTCTGTGCATTGTCCCAAAGTTTGGTTGAAGTTGGTTACTGGAGTCCCGAGTTATAATTACAAATGTTTACGGTAGTCTAGCTTGTACGTGCGACAAACGCATCCTGACTTTCCTGGCCTGAAATCCCTATGGCCTTTTGTCGCACTTACATCAATTTTCATGGAGTGACAAGATAGTACGACAAGATTGAAACTACTTTCATATGTAAAGTGACAAAAATGCACGGAGTTTTTTCGGTTTTTGTTGAATATCTCAGGATTGAAATCGAATTTTGGGGATCTATGAAGGTCAAAAGGTGAGGCATTGTGAGCTGCACAAAATGGCGTTCTTAACTCAATTTGGCCCAAAATGCACGTACGACAAGTTAGCACGATGGCGACGATTTGGTGACTTATTTGGTCACTAATTAAAAATATAGTTTGAGCAAATTGACGAATACTTAAGACATTTTGAAATGTTACAAATTTTTTAATTGATGCCCAAAATAACATTTAATTATGAGTAATTCTCCGCCAACTCACACAGCAGTTGCCCCGACCCCTCTTCGATTTGCGTAAAACTTTGTCCTTAGGGGTAACTTTTGTCCCTGATCACGAAATTTTCATTTTAAAATTTCGTATTTTTTCTAACATTGCAGGATTATTTTTTAGAGTGTAACAATGTTCTACAAAATTGTAGAGCAGACAATTACAAAAATGTTGATATAAAGACATAAGGGGTTTCCTTATAAACATCACGAGTTATCGTGATTTTACGAAAAAAAGTTTTGAAAAAGTTGGTCGTCATCGATCATGGCCGTTCACGGTCACCCGCGACAGACACGGACGACGAAACAAAGAGAAACGCAAAAAGTAACTTTTACAAAACTTTTTTTCGTAAAATCGCGATAACTCGTGATGTTTATAAGCAAACCCCTTATTCTGTATATCAAAATTTTTGTAATTGTCTGCTCTACAACTTTGTAGAACATTGTTACACTCTAAAAAATAATCCTGCGAAGTTAGAAAAACACGAAATTTTAAAATGAAAAATTTTGTTCTAAATGAAAAAATGACCCTTCTGGGTCAATGTGGATTCGAAAAGTACATTAAATTTTTCATAAAATGACATGTTCCAAAATTTTTTACAGTCGAGTAACGGAAAATGGGAGAATTTTTAAAACTTTTTTAGTGTTTTTTTCGATGAAAAATACGTTTTTTTCGGAATTTTGAGTACGCCATCAAATCGGGCGTTTAATTTTACATAAAAGTCCCTTTGACACCAAATTTCTATCTCATGTTCAAAAATGGAAGGGGTCGTACCGCCCCTCCGTCACAAGATATCAAAAAACGGACCTCGGATTCGTGATCAGGGACAAAAGTTACCCCTTAGGGCAAAATTTCACGCAAATCGAAGAGGGGTCGGGGCAACTTTTCCCGATTTCGTGTGAGTTGGTAGAGAATTACCCTTATAATAATGATGTACAACATCATAAAAGATCGTTTTCAATTCCTGTTGCAAAAGTCCAAAATAGTTGTTTCTAACTCTTTTAGATGTTAGGCTTGACTAGACAAATACAAAAAAAGACGAATGTAATGAGTAGTTACAACAAAAGTTGCATTTTTAAACTTCTCTTCTTTTTGTTGATTTAATGTGATTACCAACAGGGATACAAGGATGACTTATGTAGCGATTGTTTTTAGAAAATACTTAAGAATTGTACAATTAATAAACTATTTTCCACCACATCCAGTATCCGCTATTAAAGCATACTGTCCACTTCCCTGCTGCTATCTACCAGATCCCGACTTTGAATCCAACTACTAATAAAAAGTATAATCAAAGATGGGATAAGGTCAATGCGATTGGAGAGCAAATCGAATGAAAGTTTAAAATGTCGTTTTTTGAGCTCGATCGAAGAACTTTTCTTCGGTTAGTAATTTTTTCAAATGGAATTGCGGTATATTCAAAAAAATAAATAAAATAAATCGCTCGTATGGACACGGCGAATTTTGATGACAATCTAGTCAGTTCACTTTAATTTTGACTAGCTGTGCGCACTGTAGTGATTGTGCTGGATTGACTTGCTCATCATGCGTGAATGCCCAGTTACTGTGAATTCGTCATGTGTTCTGATTCGCCATTTACCAAATGATTTTTTTGTGTCCCCTGTTTATGTACGAACCATAAAAAAATTGGTGTTTAGCTAGTTTTTTTTTCTAGAGCTTTATTTCAGTAAACATCATCTGACTTCACTGTGGCCCTCCAACGACACCTTCAACCAAACAAGCATTGAAATTAACCCAAGAATGACGCACACTTGTTAGGTGGTTGACTGAGTCTGGCACGATACCTGATCTTCCTGGAATTCATTATGCTATGAATGAACAACTCGACGGGATGGAAGAACGAAATAATTCATATCCATTTCAGATAAAAAAATAAGAGGGAACGAAAGAATTAAACCTGTCGGTAGTTGGATGGAAGGGTGGATTCCACGTGTATTCAGAGATCCCTTTTTTGTTCGATGCTCATGTAATCCCGGTAATAACCACCATGTCTGAAGTCAACTTCTTTCATTTGCGGGATGCATTCTTTGTGTGCCAGACATCACATTCTGAGAAAAAAAACGAGAATGCAATTAATGCAGCCAGCACCGTGGCGATTCGTTGGAAAAGTGCTCTGAGTGCATCCACGTGACATTTCCTGCATGGGAGATGTAATGAAGGATTTGTCATGAAATTGTGCGAGCTTCCACAAGTTATATGAAATTTGCAGTGTTCTCGGAAACCTTAATGAGATCAGCACAATATGGGGTGACCCTTGTCGTAGACTTGGCCTTGTTAGAGTTCATAGCTCGCAGCATCATCCCGGCTTTGTCCGACTTCTGTGAACACCTACTCAGCGATGTAGGCAAGGCTACGTTACATCGCTTGCATTCATTATTAGGCTTTCAGCGGGGGTGGAGTAAAAATGCTAAGGATTCGTACAATTACCAAGAATTCATTATTTCGCCAATTAGACATTCTGTTATTTCCGTAACAAAATTGCTCGTTCAAATACTTGACAACAGATTGAAACAATTTCCATTAATTTGGTTTTCCAATCAAATAAATTTTACGCATCCGAAATCAAGTTATACAAAACTACTTTTATGACCCAGATTTCAATCATCATTTACTGCATCTGTCCACAAGAACTATTCTCAGCAAAGACGATCGCCGCTCCCGCACCCTCAAACCAAAATTCAAGTCCAAGATATCATATTTCACAGGAAAACCAATTTAAAATTACCACCGTTCTGCAAATTTATCGCCACTGTCAACTGTCCTGTCCCTTGTTTGCTCGCCCCCTTCTGGCCTCTGGCTGTGAGTTGGTCGACCGTGACATGGGGGAAAGTCCCCTTGCTGCTGCTACCGGCGGCTGATGCGCTCGAATGTCAAAGAATTCACCCCCTTCTTGGTTGCGGAACCAGAACGAATCCCTATACATGGTTGCGTCAGGGTGGTCGGTTGGACTCGGGTTGGACTCGGGAATTGTATGGTGATAATCTTGCTGTTTGTTTCAACATTTTTTGACTTTTTTTATGAATCGGAAATTAATTGTGAAGAGTATACACAAATAATAAAGGCTAAAATTGGGAGAGCACGCAAATCCGTCCATTTTGGGATTCGAATAGACGATATTTGGATTGTGAGGGCAACCTAATTTGCCGCTTTTTCTTAATACAACATTTGATAAAAATTGTTTTTTTTCTAATTAATTGTAGACTAATTTAAATTAATTATTTTGGCATTGTTACATTGCATACAAACGTAATGTATTAAGGTAATTCTCTACCAACTCACACGAAATCAGGAAAAGTTGCCCGGTCCTTCTTAGATTTTCATAAAATCGCGATAATTAGTGATGTTTATAAGCAAACCTCTTATGTTTATGTATCAATACTTTTGTACATTGTTACACTCTAAACAATAACCCTACAAAGTTAGAAAAAAATACGATATTTTGAAATGAAACATGTTGTTCTAAATGAAAAATACCCTTCTGGGTCAATGTAAATTCGAAAAGAACATTGAATTTCTCTTAAAATGACATTTTCCAAAAAAAAATTACAGTTTAGTATCGGAAAATGGCGACGAAATACAGTCAAACCTCGTTTTACGCGACCTCCGTTTGCGCGGAATTTTTTCAACGCTGTTTTTTTACGCGAAGAATTCAAAATAACGCGGATCGATTTTAAGCGATCCGAAGTCTTAGCCATTATGGTAATATCTTTCTACTTAACGGGGACTAAAATCTGGGTTTTCACCATCAGCAACTTCAGTGACCTACGGATACTCTGCATCATATTGAGATGGATAACTAAGAACTTCCGGAAGCTACGAATTGAATGTCTATCTGTTCAACGGGTGTCTGTACACAGAAAAAAAATCACGGTAATATTACATCTGGGAAGGGGTACATATGTTATATCAGAAAAAGGTGTAATTTTACCTCTGGAAATGTGTATTTTTACCACTTTTCTGGTTTAATGTCACTTTTTCAGTCTAAATCGAGGTAAAATTACATCTTAAAAGAGGTAATATTCAACCTTCCAAAATTACAGCTTCCAAATTTACATTATGTTTTACTGTGTACCGGTGTACTCTCCATCGATATAGCTACAGGTAGCTTTAGTGGGCCACGACGAAATCTCTGTGATCTGTTAGAATGGACGAGGTCATCCAGGAACTCCCGAAAGTCATGGCCTGGATATCTATATCTCATCAACGGGGGTCTATATGGCTGTATCAACCACTCTGTGGCATGTTGGATTATTTTGGGTCATCCAGGATTACCTGGAAGTCATGGTTAATATAACCATATTTCTCAGGTCAGATTATCAGGTAGATATCCAGGCCATGACTTCCGGGAGATCCTGGATGGCCCAAAATAAACCAACATGCCACCGAGTGTCCATCGTGGTCCACTGAAGCTACCTGAAGCAATACCGATGCACAGCAAAAAATCCGATGGTAAAATCGCATGCAAAAGCATGCACAACACCTTCGCCAAAAAAGACACACAGCTAAAAAAGTAGTAATCCAGCTGCGTGTCAAAGGCCTGGGTATAAAATAAATATTGCATTATGTATGCAATTTTATGTAATTTTGCACCCTAAAATGTGTAGCCCATCAGTATGGGAAACCTACTTGACCGAAATGTCAAGCTCATATATGCGTTTATCCTTATAGCGTTTCATCGGTCTGATGGCCGAGTGGGCTAAGGTGCCAGTCCTCACTGTTGGTGCTGGGTTCGAATCTCGTCGGTTGCAACTTTTTTTTTGTTTTTGCAAAAAATGAACATGCAGTGTGTAATATTAAGTGTTTATTTTGACGAAGGTGATGTGCATGCTTTTGCATGCGATTTTACCATCGGATTTTTTGCTGTGCACGTAATATTACACGTTGCATGTACAATTTTTGTAAACACACAAAAAAGTTGCAACCAACGGAATTCAAACCCAGCACCAACAGTAAGGACTGACGCCTTAGCCCGCTCGGCCATCAGACCGATAAATAATTGAAAGGATAAACGCATAAATGAGCTTGAGATTTCGGACAAGTAGGTTTCTCATAGTGTGGGCTACATATTCCAGGGTGTAATATTACATAGAATTTCATAAAATAATGCAACATTTATTTTACATCCAGGCCTTTTACACGCAGCTGGATTACTACTTTTTTGCTGTGTGGTTAATTCACCCAGATAGACCCCCGTTAATCAGACAGATATTCATGCCATGACTTCAGGGAGTTCCTGGATGCCCCAAATCCATCCAACATGCTGCCGAGTGTTCATCGTGGTCTACTGAAGCTACTTGAAGCGATTTCGATGGGTTATATAGCCATATAGACCCCCGTTGATCAGGTACACACAGCAAATAAAGTAGCAATCATGCTGCGTGTAAAAGGCCTGGGTGTAAAATAAATTTTGCATTATTTTATGAAATTCTATGTAATATTACTCCTAGAAACATGTAGCCCATCAGTATGAGAAACCTACTTGACTGAAATGTCAAGCTCATATATGCGTTTATCCTTTCAATTCTTCATCGGTCTGATGGCCGAGCGGGCTAAGGCGCCAGTCCTCACTGTTGGTGCCGGGTTTGAATCCCGTCGGTTGCAACTTTTTTTTTGTGTTTACAAAAATTGTACATGCTGCGTGTAATATTAAGTGTTTATTTTGACGAAGGTGATGTGCATGCTTTTGCATGCGATTTTACCATCGGATTTTTTGCTGTGCACAGCTAAAAAAGTAGTAATCCAGCTGCGTGTAAAACTGCTGGGTGTAAAATAAATATTGCATAATTATATGCAATTTTATGTAATTTTACGCCCTGAAATATGTAGCCAATCAGTATGCGAAACCTACTTGACCTAAACTGCCGCTCTAATTAAGTTCATAACTTCCGGAAGTTCTTGGTTTAACCAGAACACCCAACCTGCTGTAGAATATACAGCGTAGGTCACTGAAGCTATTTTGAATATACTGGCATTACATTATTATTTTTTTAAAAATCAATATAATACTCAACAATATTAAAAACTTTTTTTCGCGAGCAATTCAAAATAGCGCGACCTTTTTGCGCGAAGAATTCAAAATAGGGCGAACTTTTTTTACGCGAGAACCAAAATTCGCGTAAAAAGGGGCTTGACTGTAAACGTTTTTTTTGGAATTTTGAGTACGCCATCAAATCGGGCGTTTAATTTTATATAAAAGTCCTTTTGACACCAAATTTCTATCTCATCACCGTTTCAGCACAGACAAACAGACGTAAATCATTGAACAATTTATTCCAAAATCTATCAATCACCTAGATCAAATCAACTAGTAACAAGCTCAATCTGGCGGCCAAAACTAGTATCAAGCGTTGCGTAATTGTATTAGTGCATGCTGTGATTCGTGTAGTAGTGAAGCAGGTTGATTTGTTTACGAACAATGATGACACTTAGGGTATTTTAACCATTAGTGGACCCCCTAGTAGAGCCGAAGCACATTTTTCACAAATTTTCAATTTTTTAAGCACTTTTCCATAACCTTTTGTACAAAACAATGAAAACTGAAGTCTTTTGAACGATTTTGACTATTTGTTTCATCAGTTTATTTGTTTTTGAGCAGAAAAATAGCCATTTGAAAAAAATGATAAGTGCAGTGCTTCTCGGGACGCGCAGTCCTGTTTTTTCGTGATAATTTTTGTCTCTTTTGTGTGGCTGTTTGTGTGCATGGGGTGATTGGTCAGTATAATTGAATAATGCCATCATAAGTGCAGTGCTTCTCGGGACGCGCAGTCCTGTTTTTTCGCGCTGTAGTTATAAAGCAAGATCGATCTTGAAAATTATTCATATTAATCGGTGAGTTATTGTGTGCTTCAAGCCCTTGTGTTGAAAAGACCTTCCCATAGCTCCGTAGCTCGGAGGGCTCGACGTCGGTTGTTTGTGTGTTAAGTCCTTAGCTCGAGAGGCAACGAAAATCAATACCTTATCTAGCTAACAGAAAGAAGATCGGAAGACACTTGATGGTTGAGTTCGTCACGTCTATTCCGTAACAAATTCATGAACTAAATGATTATATAATTAAAAATCAGACTACGCTATCATTGCAGCATTGCGTTTAACACCTCATTTTATAAATAAATATTATTTGGTTTTATCTTTCCACAGCCGGCTGTCTAAGATTAAACCATTTCATTAAAAATTTAACAACAGTTAAACGGGAAATGTCTCATCCGCAGCAACCGATTGTTTGCCTTGAGAATAAAATATAATACCTTTCAACAAACACTATGATTTTGGGTCGCATCATCATCTTCTATGATGAATCCTGACCAAACACCCTATCCTACTAACAAGTTTTCAGGTTCCTGGCGCTCGTGGGGTGTAAGCACAGAGTAAATCAGCTGCCCTAGTAGCAACCTGCGCTAACTAACATTCCCGTCCCTTAAAATCGAGATCTACAAACTGACATGGCGGGCGCCGTTGGTGGCCAATGACTGTTACCTATTCGCAACTGATCTTGTTTTGGCAATCATGGTGTTTTATCTTTTCAGCGCATTCATACATGCTGTTGATAAGGGAAATGGGTAATTCTCCGCCAACTCACACAGCAGTTGCCCCGACCCCTCTTCGATTTGCGTGAAACTTTGTCCTAAGGGGTAACTTTTGTCCCTGATCACGAATCCGAGGTCCGTTTTTTGATATCTCGTGACGGAGGGGCGGTACGACCCCTTCCATTTTTGAACATGCGAAAAAAGAGGTGTTTTTCAATAATTTGCAGCCTGAAACGGTGATGAGATAGAAATTTGGTGTCAAAGGGACTTTTATGTAAAATTAGACGCCCGATTTGATGGCGTACTCAGAATTCCGAAAAAACGTATTTTTCATCGAAAAAAACACTAAAAAAGTTTTAAAAATTCTCCCATTTTTCGTTACTCGACTGTAAAAAATTTTGGAACATGTCATTTTATGGGAAATTTAATGTACTTTTCGAATCTACATTGTCCCAGAAGGGTCATTTTTTCATTTAGAACAAAATTTTTCATTTTAAAATTTCGTGTTTTTTCTAACTTTGCAGGGTTATTTTTTAGAGTGTAACAATGTTCTACAAAGTTGTAGAACAGACAATTACAAAAATTTTGATATATAGACATAAGGGGTTTGCTTATAAACATCACGAGTTATCGCGATTTTACGAAAAAAAGTTTTGAAAAAGTTGGTCGTCATCGATCATGGCCGTTCATGGTCACCCGCGACAGACACGGACGACGAAACAAAGAGAAACGCAAAAAGTAACTTTTTCAAAACTTTTTTTCGTAAAATCGCGATAACTCGTGATGTTTATAAGCAAACCCCTTATGTCTATATATCAAAATTTTTGTAATTGTCTGCTCTACAACTTTGTAGAACATTGTTACACTCTAAAAAATAACCCTGCAAAGTTAGAAAAAACACGAAATTTTAAAATGAAAAATTTTGTTCTAAATGAAAAAATGACCCTTCTGGGACAATGTAGATTCGAAAAGTACATTAAATTTCCCATAAAATGACATGTTCCAAAATTTTTTACAGTCGAGTAACGGAAAATGGGAGAATTTTTTAAACTTTTTTAGTGTTTTTTTCGATGAAAAATACGTTTTTTCGGAATTCTGAGTACGCCATCAAATCGGGCGTCTAATTTTACATAAAAGTCCCTTTGACACCAAATTTCTATCTCATCACCGTTTCAGGCTGCAAATTATTGAAAAACACCTCTTTTTTCGCATGTTCAAAAATGGAAGGGGTCGTACCGCCCCTCCGTCACGAGATATCAAAAAACGGACCTCGGATTCGTGATCAGGGACAAAAGTTACCCCTTAGGACAAAGTTTCACGCAAATCGAAGAGGGGTCGGGGCAACTTTTCCCGATTTCGTGTGAGTTGGTAGAGAATTACCCAAATACCACTTGATAGTCGAAGCCTATGATCAGTAGTGCTGAAAGGATATTACGGTTCTGTTCAGCAACGGAGAAGGACAACCATGGGTGGTCTCTCATGCTCATGCTCATGCTCAGAAAAATAGCCATTTGAAAAAAAGTTTTTTTTTCCTGTTATGGACCCCCTTTTCCTATAGTGGACCCGGGTCCATAATCCGATTGTGGACCCGGGTCCACTATAGGCAATTTGTTATTTTTATACCAAATTTAACCGATATTTGATGTTTTGATGCATGGTGTAGGTCTAATGATAGATATAATGAATAAAAGATGGATTTTGTTCACTTTTCATCATAAACAAATTTGTTTTGTTAACAAATTTGGCTTTAAACAACAAAACAACCTAACAGACATTTAAACACATTTATTTCCCAAAAAGATCAGAGAAAACGTTTCAAAAACCATTGTAAACATAAAAATAATTAAAAAAAAGTAATTTTGATGCACATTTTTTCATATTGATTACATAAATGGTTGACCGAAACTAAAAAATAGATTTGTTTACAGTAGCTGATAAAACCACGCATGTTTATTCAAAAAAATGTTTTGTTCTTGATTTATTACTATAAGATATAATTTCAAACTGCAATTATGATGCTTCATTTAAGTTTAATTGACTATAGTTTTGATTAATTATAATTTTCTACGGCTTCAGCATTTTTGGTACTTTCAACATGAAACAGCTATATTTATACTCACAATGGAAAAAATATGCGTTTAGGTTGATTACAACAAGCATTTATTGTATGTTTAAGAGAAACTTTTGCTTAAATACCCAGTTTTCTTCATTTTTGAAGGTTTAATTAACAGGGGTCCACTTTTGGAAAAGTTTGGATTTTCGTTGTCCTATATTGGACCCCCCTAATTTTTGCTTGAAAATGAGCAGTTCTTCGCTTTATTTTAGTAAAGTTCCTTAAACTTACATTATTTCGGCTTGCTGAAGTTAAATAATCAGTCAAAAAATGATTGGATAGTTAATTCAATCATAAAATATAAAAGCAGTTTTGTTGTGAAAATGCTAGTGGCCATGGCTGATTTCAGATGTCGAACTCAAAACACTTATTTTGGTGAAAAGGACAATTCAATGTCAATCAACATTGTTTTAAATGATGCTGGACATGCCAAATAAAATATTTGCAGACAAAAACACGCTTGAAATTGTGATTTTATTGATTTTTTCATCAAAAACCCTTCAGAGGGTCCACTATAGGAAAGGGGTCCACTAATGGATAACGTACCCTATGCTGCAGGTGACCGACTTTTGGTTGGCCATGTCAACGCGAACTTGAACAGAATCGACGTTAACACCTTGTAGGGTGGCCCTTTTAATCCCTTGTTGTTTTGTTCCCCTGGCGTGTATCGTTCTTTTTGTTAAGAGACTCTCGGGTCTTCTTAGTGCACGAGGACACTACAATTCTTCCGCCTTGGGATTCGAAACCTCTCCAAAAAAGCCCCCCGGGTCTTTTGTAGTCTCTGTTGCAAGTTTCTGCTCATTTCTAGGCGTCCGAAAGTTATGTGTGGTGAGTCACCCAAAACCTCTTTTACGCAAATGACCTCCGTGAGGCTGAAATCGACACACCTGCAGGCGGTTTTTTTTCTCTCGATCAACAGAGTTCCCATTGGAGATAAAACGCCAATTCTGGTCAAGCGAAAGGATGTTGACGAGGGCTCGTTGGTCAAGCCTCAATTTTAGATTACTTTTTCAAAACAACCACGGCTGATTTTTACTATTTAAACAACTTTTTTTTTGTAAAACTGTTGATAGAAACTTACTTGCAATGCTCACCCACTATGGAGTTAGATGCGGTTCCCCTATTTCAGTGGAATTTTAAAACGAAAACTTCAATGAAATCAGCAAATTTTAAAAAAGTTAGAGTTGTCACGTGCTTGTACAAAGAACTAAAAAAATATATCTCTAATTATCTGAACAAAATAAACCAGAATTAAAACAAAATCAATATTTGAAACAATTTATCACCCTAATACTCCTTACACCAATATTATGCAAACGATAACGCAATCAGAATGGAGCAAACGATTCTGGGAGATATTTTGGGTATCAGGAAAGGAAGCGAAACAGGGGAAGCATAAAAAATAATCATAATGTAAAAATTGATCCCCTCATTTACAACATGACAGAAATAACACTTCCAGTGGCTGGTGGTAAGCTGCCCAAAACTATTCCTGCGAGACCAATTTTTACCCTCTTCATAATTTCGAAGGGGCGAATAAATCACTAGTGTTCAAACCGGACCGGGTCCTTTTCCTCCCCGGTAAGAAATATTATGCTTTCCGACTTGGGTGTGTGTGTGTGTGTGGGTATGCGTTTCGTAATGGTTCTTCGGAACCGAAGACGACGTTCCACAGCAAAGCTCCTCATCGGCGAAGCTTGATAGATGCCCATAAATCCTGGCCCAGGCCAATCGATGGCTGAATGGGAAAAATTTTATTGCTCGTACTGCTCTACGTTTGCTGTGGGCCTTTTTCTTCGCCACGGCGGCAGCAGCAGTTGGTGGAATCTATTTCAGGCTGGCGATGGCCGCTGTCGTAACCATTTAGCAAGAAACCGATGAAATCACGCCGTGATTGATGGCTGGTGGGGACAAATTTGCAGCAACAATGGGCAGTGGGATTTGATTTGAGAGAGAGGTGGCAATTTGTGGTTGAATTTCGAAATTAGCAATCAGAAATCAATTTTATTTCTGATCGAGTAACATTCGGATCTGGGTATAGACAAAATAAATTAATAAAATAATATTGATGAATTGCATTCCTTGATTGATATGTGTGTGTTTTTAATTTATTTTAACATTGGCATTAAAATGTACGTTTTCATCTACAGTCTAGACTCGATTATCCGAAGTTTCGTTTAGTCGCAGTTCGATTATCCGAAGGTTTGTATGGAACTTCGGATTATCGAATGAGGACCAAAATTTTTTTTCGTATTTTTTTTATTTTCTTATTATGAGTATTAAATTCGAGTTCTGTGACCCCATTTTCGAGGAAGGCCTCGTGGCGCTGTGGTTAGCGGCTTCGGCTGCCGATCCCTTAGTTGCTATGGGGCGCGGGTTCGATTCCCGCCTTATCCTCCTAGCCTTCTGTCAGATGGGGAAGTAAAACGTCGGTCCATTTGCGTAAAAGAGGATTTGGGTGACTCACCACACAGATCTTTCGGACGCCTAGAAATGCTAGAAATGAGCAGAAACTTGCAACAAAGACCACAAAAGACCCGGGGGTCAATAAAGTGGATTGCTTTGCTTGTTGACCTCATTTTAGTCAAATTTGAGCCTTTAAGCACACCAAATTATTTTTTTTGGGATTTCAACCCCTCCAAGTTGAACTGGATTTCGTTGTTCAGTGGACTCTCTGGCTATTGAACTTCTCGATATCAATATTGCTCCATCTGTCAATAAATTTTTCAGTCCCTTCAAATACAGTGGACTCTCTCATTTCCGATATTAAAGGGACCGTTGAGAGTGGTAGGGATCAAATTAAAGAATAAAAAATCAAAGCAATCATCAAAGTTTATTTCGATTTTTTTGGATAAAATATGTTTTAAGTTTTCTTATAAAAATACCACCAGTTTTTAAGAAATCGGGCTTGGTCGTGCACACGGGATATGTCTTGAGAGTCTTCACCCCAAATCTCAGCCAATTTGCGCTAGGGTTAGATTAGATAAGATTAGATTAGAAGTTCGTAACCTCTTAAGTGATTTTTTAAAGTGCTAATTTTTGCTTGGGAATCCTTTTAGATCTTATTTGCTGTAGATAATTTTATCAAATTAGAGTTTCTGAGACAATATCATGTTAGAAACATGCATTTAAAATATTAATTTGATTTTGAAAAATTTAAATAAAAAATACCTCCGATTCACATGATTTCTAAAACCGGATCGTTTCCAAAGATACTAGATGTCAGCTGATTATGTTTTCAAGCTTTCATTTATCTAATGGGTTTAGGTAGGTGGATAAAAATAAATAAACAATTCTATGCATGTTTTTAATGTGAAATTGGCTCCGGAGCTAGAATTTGATAAAATAATTTTAAGATAATGGGATCTAAAGGGTCACTCGAGCAAACATTTACATCTAAGAATCACTTAAGGGGTTACATACATGTAAATCGTCAAAAATGAAAGAGGTTGGTATGAGCACACACTTAAATTTTTTAAAATCTTGTTTCAAAGCATGAAAATATACATTTTCAACTATTAACATAATAAATATGAAGACATTTGGATGTACCATTGCCGAGATATAGCTATTTTAATTTAGAAGTTTCAAAAAACGGGTGCCACGATATCTCAACACTGCTTTGACCAAATCGGCTCAAATTTTTGGTGAAGACTCGTTAAACTGGTCCTGTCTGCATATTGAAAGCCGTTTATCAAAAACTAAGTTTGGAAAAATATAAAATTATTTTTATGTTTTTCATTAAAAAATCGTAAGTAAGGGGAAATTCTCGTATGTTTGGCAGGTTAAGCACTCGCTCCTAACTCCATCCAATTTGCTGATTTTCACTATTTAAACAACTAATTTTGCAAAACTTTTGATAGAAACTTGCTTGCTCACTTCTTATTGAGCTATTTATCACTCGAGTTCAGTTGAAAACGCTTTTAATTAGCTTTTATTGAATGTCAAAGTTCTGACCTGCCAACATTAGAGGCACGCTGGAATTAGATGCTGTTCCCCTATTTGATTTTTGTATTTGAAAAAAAAAATCGAAATTTCGAAATTGGGCTTCGATATGCACACGGGATATATCTTGGGAGTCTTCATCCCAAATTTCACTCAATTTGGTCCATCCCATCTCGAGATATCGTGGCACCCGTAAATCAACTCGGTGTTTAGAGAAAAACGTTCACAAAGTTTGACAGTTCGCTTTGCGCATGACAAAGTTGTGAACATAAATCGTCTCTTACTCAGTTCAGTCACGAAATATCTTCATGAAACTTTCAGGAGTGATTGAAAATCATTTTTTTAGTGAATTCGATGATTTTTCTTTAATGGGTAATTCTCCGCTAACTCACACAGCAGTTGCACCGACCCCTCTCTGATTTGCGTGAAACTTTGTCCTAAGGGGTAACTTTTGTCCCTGATCACGAATCCGAGGTCCGTTTTTTGATATCTCATGACGGAGGGGTGGTATGACCCCTTCCATTTTTGAACATGCGAAAAAAGAGGTGTTTTGCAATAATTTGCAGCTTGCATCGGTCATGAGATAGAAATTTGGTGTCCAAGGGACTTTTATGTAAAATTAAACGCCCGATTTGATAACGTGCTCAGAATTCAGAAAAAACGTATTTTTCATCGAAAAAAACACTGAAAAAGTTTAAAGAACTCTCCCATTTTCCGTTACTTGACTTTAAAATTTTTTGGAACATGTCATTTTATGGGAAATTTAATGTTATTTTTTAGAGTGTAACAATGTTCTACAAAGTTGTAGATCAGACAATTACAAAAAAATTGGTATATACATAAGGGGCTTACTTGTAAACATCACGAGTTATCGCGATTTAAAGAAAAATAGTTTTGATAAAGTTGGTCGTCGTTGATCATGGCCGTTCATCGTCACCCGTGACAGACACGGACGACGAAACAAAGAGAAACACAAAATAGTAGTTTATGCAACAAGTTGCAAAAAGAAGATTTTTTCAGCACGAGTCGTACATTTATCCAACGAGGTTCACCGAGTTGGATAAATAGGACGAGTGGTGAAAAAATCAAGTTTTGCAACGAGTTCCATACAACATTTTTTGCAATTCCTAAAAACACCCATTGAGTGAAATTTTAAGTCGAATTTTCATGTATTTTGTCAATAAATCGTTTAAATCAAAAAAATGTTGAAAAGTGTTACTTTTCGAAACAAGTGCTGAAAAGTTGAACTTTTCAGCACCCATTTCAGTGCTGAAAAGTAGAACTTTTCAGCATTTATATTGAAAAGTGTTGCTATTCGATTCTGTTATTTTTGGTACAGAAAAGTAGGCTATTTCGTCGTTCAAGAATGACAGGAAAAGTAAGTAGTTTCACGACGGAATTGCAAAAAGTATTTTTTTGCAATTCCACTGTGAAACTGTCAACTTTTCCTGCCCTTATGGAGAAACGAAACGGCCTACTTTTCCCTACCAAAAATAACAGAATGGAAAATTAATTCCTTTCAATAACAGTGCTGAAAAGTTCTACTTTTCAGCACTGAAATGGGTGCTGAAAAGTTGAACTTTTCAGCACTAGTATCGAAAAGTAACATTTTTCAATATAGTTTTGTTTTGAACGATGAATTTACTAAACACATGAATGTTTGACATAAAATTCCATTAAATAAGCGTTTTTCGGAATTGCAAAAAATGTTGCAAGCAACTCGTTGCAAAACTTGATGTTTTCAGCACTCGTCGTATTTATCCAACTCGGTAAACCTCGTTGGATAAATGTACAACTCGTGCTGAAAAAATCTTCTTTTTGCAACTTGTTGCATAAACTACTATTTTGCAATTCCGTCGAGAAACTATTTACTTTTCCTGTCATTCTTGAACGACGAAATAGCCTACTTTTCTGTACCAAAAACAACAGAATCGAATAGCAACACTTTTCAAAATAAATGCTGAAAAGTTTTACTTTTCAGCACTCAAATGGGTGCTGAAAAGTTGAACTTTGCAGTACTTATTTCGAAAAGTAACACTTTACAACATTTGTTTGATTTAAACGATTTATTGACAAAATACATGAAAATTTGACATAAAATTTCACTCAGCATGTGTTTTTTGAAATTGCAAAAAATGTTGTATGGAACTTGTGGACGGTAGCAACAGCATCGACGGTACAACATCACGTGAGGGTCCCTCGTCAAACAGCAAACACATCTACACCACCGGGGTAGCTGAGCGAAGTCTACGTCGATCGGGCCGTCTAGCTAGTGTCAGCCAGGGGAAGAAGGGAAAGGATTAAGCGAAACCAGGAGGAATTGTACGCAGTGCGATTTGCAGAACGCCACCTTTTTTGTTTAAAACAAGTTATACCTAATAATTAGTAGTTTTAGAAACATTACGCTGAACGATACGCTGTTTACGACCGAAGCGAGTGGTTCTGGGCCGTGGTCGCGAGAACCACACAGCTACTTCGGTAATTAACGACACCGCCGAAACTTTAGGTTAGAACTCAGATGATTTGCTAATTTCCCTATTTAATTTACATGTAGAGGTTACGAGCAGAACTTGTAGGCAAGTGTCCAAACGGCCAAGGAGGCCAAAAAGATCCCCAGAACACGCGTAAGCAACTAGGTATGTTCAAATGTGAATTAGCTCCAAACATACCTCCTAACAATCTCTGTACGTATGATTACCGTAGGCTGGGCAAGACTGGTCGTCACCGAACACTGTTGTCGTGTTTAACGAGCAATCGGATTGAGGGAAAACTAATTGTAAGTCTACAGAATATCTACTGATAACAATGAACTTAATAAAACGAATTATTTCAGCTTTGAGCTGCGCTACACAAAACAGCTGCTGCAAAGAGTTTCACCCAAATCAACAGAACTCGTTTCAAAACTTGATTTTTTCAGCACTCTTCGTATTTATCCAACTTGGTGAACCTCGTTGGATAAATGTACGACTCGTGCTGAAAAAATCCTCTTTTTGCAACTTGTTGCATAAACTACTATTTCAGAACTTTTTTTTTGTAAAATCGCGATAACTTGTGATGTTTATAAGCAAACCCCTTATGTTTATGTAACAAAATTTTTGTAAATGTCTGTTCTACAACTTTGTATAACATCATTTTACTCTAAATAAAAAAGAAAAAACACGAAATTTAAAAATGAAAAATTTTGTTCTTAATGAAAAAATTACCCTTCTGGGTCAATGTAGATTCGAAAAGTACATTAAATTTACCATAAAATGACATGTTCCAAAAAAAATTACAGTCAAGTAACGGAAAATGGGAGAGTTTTTAAAATTTTATTAGTGTTTTTCCGTTGAAAAACAGGTTTTTTTCGGAATTCTGAGTACGCCATCAAATCAGGCGTCTAATTTTACATAAAAGTCCTTTTGACACCAAATTTCTATCTCATCACCGTTTCAGGCTGCAAATTGTTGAAATACACCTCTATTTTCGCATGTTCATAAATTGAAGGGGCCATACCGCCCCTCCGTCATGAGATATCAAAAAACGGACCTCGGATTCGTGATCAGGGACAAAATTTACCTCTTAGGACAAAGTTTCACGCAAATCAAAGAGGGGTCGGGGCAACTTTTCCCGATTTCGTGTGAGTTGGTAGAGAATTGCCCTAATATGAAATTTTGGAATTTTGTATTATGTAACCCCTTAAAGATAAATCATTTATTTTATATGTTATCACGGTATGTTCGCCTGAACAAACTAAAGCAGGGGTGCTCAAAGTTTTTGGATGCCGTGCCAATTTTGAAGCTCAAATGAACTTGCGGGCCATGTGTATAAAATTGGTTATTTATATAATGAAATTACGTTATATAAATGTGAAAGACTAAAAAAACATCTATTACTTGAAGTTTTTCTTTACATTTCTTTTTTTTTTAAACATTTTCGTTATTTAAAAGTAATAGAAAGCGGAAAATGTCAGTTTTCCATCAGTTTTGTTGATATAATTGTTTTTGGTATTTGAATAAAGGTATTTAGTTGAATGTAATTGTGTTTTCATTTAAATTTTAAGTATTGTCTACATTTTGAAAATGAAAATATAAAATCAGAACAATTCATGCTACGGCATAATTTTATCTTTGAATTGTTACACTCATGAAAAATGGTTCAATTTTTTTCCAACAATAAGGCCGATGCAAATATTTAAAAAAGATTTTGTCCCTCAACTCTGGCCATGGTCGAGGGGAGGCAAAAAAATTAAAAGAAATATGAAAATTGAAAATACAAGCCAGAATATTCAAAATTTCAATGAAAAAATTGATGGAAAATGTTAGAAAAACACACTTAGATTTGCAATCATAATTTTCAAAATATGTAAGATTCGACGAAAAAAATAGATTTTTGCGAAAAACACTTTTTGTTGTTTATCGAAAGTTCACTAAAATTCAAATTATTTTTGAATAAACCCGAGCATGCCCAAAATGATACTAACCGCAGAGGAATGCGTTTTAAATGGATTTCAGCTGATTGCACTTAAAAAACAAAAGCTTTGAAAAATATTTGCAACCGCCTTATTCTTCCGATTTAAATTTTTTTTTCTGTCTGAATCAGATGGTAGTCAATCAGTTTCGTTATCCAACTGTCATGAGTTCGAATCCCGAGGTGGAATGTTTCTATTGCAAAGTAAGTTTGAGGCTCAGTTTATTGAAATGGTCATAATGACTTTTAAATTAATATGTAATGCTTATATTTTTGCTATTATTACAGCTTTATAAAAAAAAGCAAAGCAATCAAAATGGTTATGTGTGGTGAGTCACCCAAAACCTCTTTTACGCAAATGGACCGACGTTGTACTTCCCCATCCGAAAGAAGGCCAGGAGGATAAGGCGGGAATCGAACCCGCGCCCCA
This sequence comes from Culex pipiens pallens, assembly GCF_016801865.2. NCBI lineage: Eukaryota > Metazoa > Arthropoda > Insecta > Diptera > Culicidae > Culex > Culex pipiens. Next base: position 112,649,044 of record NC_068939.1, read on the forward strand.
TGTTAACTTAGGGATCGACAGCCGAAGCCGCTAACCACCGCGCCACGAGGCCCTCCCAGTTTTATACCTAAGTCAAATTTGACATTTCCAAAAATCTTTGATGAATATTTTGACAATATTTACTAGTTTCACCACGAGTTTCACTCACATTGAAAAAAGTTTCGCATTCGCATGGAGATGGTGATCTTATCCAGTCTGCATTTCGTCATGTTTGTGTGATGATTATCCAGCCCAGGTTGCTTAGAAATTGATTGAAAGGAATTAAAACCAATTCTACCAGGACAGGACAGCCAGCACCATGAAAGTCATCGATTGCCGGCCGCTCCCATCTCCACCATTCACCGGGGCAGGAATAAGCATTAGGAGCACGGGAAGTGTTGATGCTGAACTTACTTAGAAAAAGGTAGCGAAACCGCAGGCTCTTTTTCCCAGCCCTATTGTGGAACTCGATCAAACTGACCGTTTGATTGAATTTAAACAACAGAACTGCGTAAGCATCGCGTGGAGTTGGTAGTTGTGAAAGGTAAAGGTCTGGGATTCGCCCATCAACGGGCCATTTTACTTGATCATTCAAAATGGGATCGCGGGCCACAAAATATCACCTCGCGGGCCACGTTTGGCCCGCGGGCCATACTTTGGTCACCCCTGAACTAAAGATTATAAAAATTGGCATGTCCGATTTTTGGCACCATGAAAGAAGTGCTCTCTTGCGACATTTTGCTGGGTCCACTTAAATATTTGCTCTCTAACCTCATATTTTTTTTTGTTTTTGAGTTAATTTCTAGATTTTCTCCTACAAATATTTCTTCAGAAAAGTCGCTAAAAATCGATCAATTCATGTGAATATCCATATTATTCCTTGATTCCTAAATTACATATTTGATCAAAGAATTGAAGAAAAATGGGATGCTTTTGGGTAATAAATATTTTTTAAATGAAATACTCTAATTTAAGCAGTGTTTCGTGCAAAAAATGTAACCGAGATTCTGTTAATTCGGTTGTATTGAGGGTTCTAGCTTGTCTGGGTACCAAAAGTTGCGTCTATCAATTACAAAAATTGTGATACCTAGTTTAGTGAAAAAAGTTGACTTTTTGCCGATTTCGTCATTTTCCTGTTTTTGCGCGTGGCGCGTCGAAAAACTCAGTTTTTATTTTCAAAAAATCATATCTTGGAAACGTACGGTTCGACATCGCCAATTTTTTGATATGTTATGTGAAATATATTATTTGATTAATGTTTAAATAAATTCATCGATAATCAGAGAATTGAAAAAAACCATTAAAACAATAAAAGAAATAAACTTCAAAAAAAGTTGCCAAAACTCTCCCACAAATTTGCCATTTTTTCATATATAGGACACTTATGCGATTGATCGCAGTAAAGCCGACTAAAAAGATCATATTTTTCCTAAATTATGAAATCTTAAAAATGTTTATTTATGTTGTTTTTTAAGCTATAACCCATATCCAAGTGTTGACAAAGTTCTATGCTTTTAAAAATACCATTCTTATGAAGATCTCAAAACTTCCGGCGAGTGTTCAACAACTTCCGCAACTTGAAGATAATGAAATACATCCACTTCGTCTCGGAATAAGAAAAAGTAAACTTCCCAGCAAACCTCGTATCGTCCAAGGTAGGAAAAGCACAAAGCACTCCGCACACAGTTAATAAAGATTCATTGAGTACATTTCCTCCATGGTGGCTCTCGATATTTTTTCCCCTGTCCCCCGGTTCGATAAATAATTTTCAAAGATTTCCCGCTTGATTTATTCGCGCACAACTTTCGAGAGATTTTCTTTCGGGGTTCTTTTTTTTCTTCTTATTCTTCGCTGCCGGTATCACCTTATCACTGCTCATAATTTATATTGGAAAGAAAAACAAGCCACTTCCCAGGGCAGGAAAGATTATCAAGAGCATAAACAAGAGCCCGATCTAGCTGCGTGGAGCGCAATAAATTTCCGTTTACAAACACTCGGAGGAGGACATGGCCCCGGGAACATGAGCCACCACCACTGACTGGCGGGGGTTAGAGGGAAAAGTGCGACCAGCGGAAAATTTCAACTTTTTGCGTGGGAAATCTGCCGGGGTGTGGGGCACCGCGATGCGAAGATTCTAAACTCGAGACTTCAGGAGCTAATGTTATCAACAGAAGATCGTTTGCGGTTACTTAGGGGTGAAAATTGTGGAAATTAGTTATAGGGAATCAAAGAAGATATTTCAGCATTTTTCTATGACTCTATCTCACAAGTTGAAAAAAGAAGAAGAAGGTGTGATGAGTCGCACACCGAAACTAAATAGTTTCGAGACGGAATTGCAAAAATCATTTGAAAATTTGTCAGAAAATTTGTTAAATTATTACTGTCTTATTTGGAACATTAATGATTAGCTCAAACGTTATAAAACCTGACCTTTTCAATTACCACAGTTTTGATCCACGTGTAATCAACGGTTGCAAGCACGGTCGGTCCACCTAGTGAAAGATGGATGACCAGGCCAGCGCCGTCCAACACCTGCCGATGAGGCGCATGTCCACGTGCAGCCCTCCGGTGGCTTATGATGGCTAGAAGGAAGGGGAGGCTACAAAAAATGAGCAAGAAAAAAACAACAGAACCCGAGAAAGTTCAACAAAACCAACAACTCGACGACAACGAAGCCGTTGCTGCCCGGAACGGAAAAGTTTACCTTTTCGCCCGATGCCTGAAGGCACGAAAGGGGGCTGGAGACTGGTCTGCGAGCACTCCGTCGTAGTTTCGTAATTAGTTGCGTGATATGAAAGCTGCAATCCGTCGCACTTCCCGGACGGAGACGCGGAGAGTCCAAAAAACTGCTGCACTGGCTGCACACTGGAAAGCGCAGCATGGAAGGTTTCGTCAAAAATATAGTTCAGTTTTGTTTAAAATAGCCGGTTATTCGAGATTTACTGGGATGTAATTATGTGAGCGCGAAATTGGGATGAAAGTTAATTTAGTTGGAACAACACGCAGGTTGACAAACTTTGGTAACTAATTTAATTAGTTGGAAACATTTTCGGATACCAAATCTTCACTTGAAATATAATTATTTTGCTTGTGTTCACCCAAAACTTTAAAAAATCGCCAAAAAGTCCAGTTTTGACCTAATCCGGTTCTCTTGGTTTCAAATGACAGCTTAGGATGTCCCCTTTCCGAAACCGGATTTGGTTACTGTGGCCACCGGGAATCTGCCACAACCGAAAAAAAGTCCTTTTTGATGACCTGTAGGGGAAGGTGGGGCAAGACGACCATATGGGGCAAGAGGAACAATCGCTCGTAAGGCCGTAATTTTTACAATTTTGATTATTTCCAGTATGAGGAAATGTTGCTAGCAATGCAATTAGCTTATTCTACTACCACATAACTGCCAAAACGACGTAAACGCCACGGGGCATAAGATTGAATGAAGTTTTTTTTCAAAACCTTTGTTTTGTTATAATATTTGGATAGTACAAAATAAGGCTTAGGGTTCGTTTTAAGGCTCATTTTATCAAAATGCTATTTTTCCTAGATCAGTAGTGTCCCTACCAATGACATGCACCTATTATTAAGTATGATTTATCTTTTGGTTATTTTTGTAGAGAGCTTTTTAAAAAATCTTGTTTAGGTGGGGCAAGTGTACCATATGGATTTTTAGTATGAAAAAAATACGAATTGCTGCAGCAACATATTTTATTGTGAAACAAATACATAAAAGTTCTTAAACACGGATAAACACTGGTTTAAAAAATGGTCCATACACGATATAATAATATCATGAAAATTTACTATTTATCATCTAAGTAATATTTTTTTCGTAAAAACGGTCAAATTTTTAGTAAAATAATATTTTTTAAATCTAAAAATGAAAGAAACGTTTTAAAAACATCCTAATCTGATGTATCTAAGTGATAACAGTTCAATTGTTAGTAAATTAGCATGTTGTTTCATGCATTGTTTCTCTTGCCCCAACGAGTTGTTCGTCTTGCCCCACTAGTTGAGTAGAACGTAAGAAAAATCAAAAATTTTAAAATCATTTTTTAACATTAAAAAACAGAATTTTTTAAAAACTTGTTCTATCAAAGTCTCAGTCAAGATCTGGAATAAGATGATTCTAAAAAAATCGACCGATTTTTTAACGTTTTCAATGGGTTATAACGAGTATTTCCATAGATTGTTACACTTACCCCACTTTCCCCTATCTCCGACAAATTTGCTCCAGGTTGCATTCGACAGATATTTATCTGTACTTTGACCACAAATATTAATATAAGAGCTAGGGTACCTACCGGTTCCGGAAATCAGTTCATGGTATTTTACCATCTATTACTGGGCAACCAAGGGCACATTTTGATCGCTGGTATTTGCACAAGTAATACCAAAATTTGGTATTATCATGCCATTTTTTAGCACAGCAGTTGCCGTTAGTAAAAAAGCGGAAATGAAAGTCATGTAAACCTCAAAAAACTATAGTGTTTTGGAATCGGGATATAGTCTCATGAAAATTTTCACAAAAATTTTGAAAAAAAAAATATCCAAAAAAAACCTCATAACATTTGTTATTGCAAAATGGGTATCAAATGATCGTGCATTTGTGATACATTTCGAATGTCATAATTTTTTTTGAAAACACTGAAAATTTTCACAAAACCACGTATTTTCGAAGAAAAATACTCATAATTTCAGTTTTTTGCATCATTGGTATCAAATGATTGGGATTTTTATCATGCATTTCGAATGTAATAACAACTTTTTCACAAAATTACGTATTTCCAAAAAATTACCTAAAATTTTAGGTTTTTGCAATATGGGTGATCAAGACTTTTTCATACATTTGGAGTGAAGTAACAACATTTTTTGAAAATACTCAAAATTTCCGCAATACTACGTATTTTTGAAAAAAATAATCAAAATTACCGTTTTCCACAATATGGGTATCAAATGATCGGATTTTTTTCAAACATTTTTAATTTAAGAGCGAGTCCACGAACAGGGCATACCCCTTTGTATGGGACGTCGTTTTGACCTCACAAATCTGCCTGAAATTTTCAGGGGTTGTTTGTACATATATAACTAGCATCTGGCCAAAATATGAGCACTCTAGGTCAACGGGAAGTGGGGCAAATCGGGACACAAAGTTTGAAGGTTCAAAAACGTCAAAAATCTTAAAAATGCTTTAACTTAGGCAAAATTCAATTTAATTTCAAAATTCAAAATGCATCTGAAAGGGCTTTAAAAATGCAACAAAATGCAGGGTAGAGCATCCAAATTGGTTAATTCTAAAGGGAGTTATTGTCATTTTAGTGAAAAAATAGCATAATTTTCAAACTGAAATAAAAAAGTGTTCCATCCAGATACCAACTCGGTTCGACCTGCAGCTTGTAGGGGACATCTGGGACTACCATTTGAGACTGAGACCGCTTTGGGTAAGGCAGTTTAACATATTGAATAGACACTTTTACTTTTAGTGTTTTTTTGGTTGTAAATTTTTGCTCGGGGGACCCCTTAGGTCCCATTTTATGATGATAATTTTATCATAATCGTGTTCCTGAGACAATTTCACAATAGAAACATACATAAAAATGTATATTATCATCCATTTTAACCCTTTAAAAAATGAAAGATAAAAAAAATTAAGAAGCTGCTTTTTTTTTGGTGTCATCTAGTATCCTTGGAAACGAACTTGATTTTCAATAAATGTGAATCAAAGCTTTTTTTTAAATTTCATTTTTTAAAGGGTTAAAATGGATGAAAACAAACATTTTTATGCATGTTTCTAATGTGAAATTGTCTCAGAAACACGATTATGATAAAATTATCACCAGAAAATGGGATCTAAGGGGTCCTCCGAGCAAAACTTTACTACCAAAAAATTCACTAAAAGTATAAGTGTCTATTTGATATGTTAAACTGCCTTACCCAAAGCGGTCTCAGTCTCAGATGGTAGTTCCAGTTGTCCCCTACAAGCTGCAGGTCGATCCGAGTCGATATCTGGATGGAACACTTTTTTATTTGAGTTTGAAAATTATGCTATTTTTTCACTAAAATTCCAATAACTCCCTTTAGAATTAACCAATTGGGATGCTCTACCCTGCATTTTGTTGCATTTTTGAAGCCCTTTAAGATGCATTTTGAATTTTGAAATTAAATTGAATTTTGCCTAAGTTATAGCCTTTTTAAGATTTTTGACGTTTTTGAACCTTCAAACTTTGTGTCCCGATTTGCCCCACTTTCCGTTGACCTAGAGTGCTCATATTTTGGCCAGATGCTAGTTATATATGTACAAACAACCCCTGAAAATTTCAGGCAGATTGGTGAGGTCGATGCGAGATGGGTATGCTTTGCTCGTGGACTCGCTCTTAATAACAACCTTTTTTGAAAATACTAAAAGTTTCACAAAACTATTATTTTCGAGAAACTTTCAAAATTTCAGTTGGGTAGCAAATTATCGAATTTTTTTCAAATATTTCTAATGTAATTAATTTTGAAACTTCGAAATTTTGTGTATTTTTCAGAAAATACGTATTCTTGAGTATTTTGAAAAAATGTATAGCTTTCGAAATTTATTAAAATATCTCGATCATTTGATACTCATATTGAGACAAACTGAAATTTCGCTCATTTTTTAGAATATGAGTAGTTTTGTGAAAAATTTGAGAATTTTCAAAAAATTGTGCTACAACTTTCGAAATGTATGAAAAATCCCGATCGTTTGATAAAAAAGCAAAGCAATCCACTTTAACGACCCCCGGGTCTTTTGTGGTCTCTGTTGCAAGTTTCTGCTCATTCCTAGGCGTCCGAAGGTTATGTGTGGTGAGTCACCCAAAACCTCTTTTACGCAAATGGACTTCCCCATCCGATAGAAGGCCAGGAGGATAAGGCGGGAATCGAACCATAGCAACTTAGGGATCGGCAGCCGAAGCCGCTAACCACCGCGCCACGAGGCCCTCGTTTGATATAAATATTGTAAAAAAAACTGAAATGTATAGTGTTTTTTTTTCGATAATATGTAGTTACGTGAAGAAAAAAAAATTGAAAAAATGAGACTTTATTCGATATGTATGAAATAATCTCAATCATTTGATACCCATATTGAAAAAAATGATACTTTCAGAATGTTTTTTCAAAAATATGTAGTTTTGTGATTTTTTTAAAAGTTTTTTCATAATACGTTGTTATTACATTCGAAATGTAAAATAAAATCCGATCATTTGATACCCAAACGAAATTTTGAATATTTTTTTCGAAAATACGTAGTTTTGTAAAAAAATGAGTATTTTCAAAAAAATGTGTTATAACATTCGAAATGTATGAAAAAATCCCAATCGTTTGATACCCATATTGTATTAAAATAAAATTGTGAATATTTTTTTCAAAAATCTTTTGTTTTGCGATTTTTTTTTGTATTTCAAAAAACTAAAGAATATTGCATTCGAAATGTATGAAAAATCCCGATCACTTGATACCCACATTGCAACAACAATAATTTTGAGTATTTTTTCGAGAAACATTGCATTTTCAAAATAAAAAATACGTATTTTTGTTGAAAATTTCATGAAATAAAAAAAAAATACAAGTTGTAAGTGCAATCGATAGCTGACATAATCCCGATTCCAAAACACTATTTTTTTGATATTAGTATGATTATTTATACGATTATAGCCAATGTCTCCCATATAGACAAAATCCAATAAGCCCTGTGCTTCAGTTAAGCACTGGGCCGTGCTTAACCGAGACAGCTGAACGAATCAAAACCGAGGCAGTGCAAAAGCGGGGTATGACTGTATATCATAAATGTTTAAAATCAAGTTTGAAAGCATTCTAGCGCAAAATTAATTATTTTGTCAAAATTGGTCAAAATTTTCTCATAGTTTCAGAGGAATTTGATAAAATACTGTTATACCAAAAGAATACAGAAATGTGGTGTTCGACCATTGACAAATTCTGCAATGTTGCAATATCAAAACAATAGCCGTATGATACCACATTTTGCTCTTGCAATATCCCTAAGACAAATTTCAAAGGGTCCAGGAATACCAAAATTTGGTATTGATACCAGAGAAAGGCATTATTACGCATTTACCTTGTTATTTACCCATGCTCGGGACGTTGTTGTGATTTTGTCAGGTGATGTATTTTAGTAATGCTTTCAAGTAATTTGTCCAATGTTTTTTTTAATAAAAATTAAAATTTTATACATATATTATTCCAAATCCTCAATATATTCGCATAACTGAGCCCATTTTTTCTCCTTCTTGAAGTAAGAGGCAACTCCGGATAATTTGACTTAGAGTACATTCAAATTAGTCTGTTTTATCAAAAGAGTGCAATGTCAATAATAACATTCCAAGTAATTTTTATGCAAATCATGTTTATGCAAGACCATTATTTAAATTAATTTTCACGTTACCACCGGTAGCCTTTGCCATTTTGACAATTTCTCCAAACAGGAAGTTCCCATTGTCTTCCATGTTTGCACAGTCCTCATCCATCAAGCACAATGCAAGACGACACAAAACTTACAATGGAAAACCCCACCAACATTCTCGTTAATTAAGCCGATTTCTGGTTCCCAGTGGCAATTTCCCTGCCCCTCTCCGTAACCTGCAGCAGGTCTCCGTGTCTCCCAGTCTCTGTCTCTCTCTGGTGCATTGTGTCACTCTGCCGTGCGGGAAAACACAGTGTGCGAGGGAAAAGTGCCTCCGGGGCAGCACTGCTTGACTGAATGCCGCCGCTATGTTGAGTTTTAAAATTATGCTCATAAATCATCCGGAAAGTACTTTTTTGCAGCACATTTGAGTTTCATTTAGTGCAATGCGGTGAAAAGACACTATAAATTTTGAGCGCCCCTTTTTTTATCGTTGGGTTCACTGGCAAAGGTGGAAGTGGACAGGGAAGAGGCGCCGCCCGGAAGAATTTGCGAAAAAAAAGTGGCCTGCAACCTGGCCACTGCCGACAGTTCCCCGGGCCAGGACACTTGGCGGCGCGCGTGCTAAAGGTGGAAGTTTAATGGAAAATGATTATTTTCTTTCCCCCCTTTTCCAGCTTTTCCACGTCTCCTTTTCCGTATTTTGTCCCTCGAAAGCATTTCTTCCCGCGTCCATTTTGCTTGTTTGTTTGTTTGTTTGGATGTTTTCATATAATGAATTCTTTTACAGCGTGTTATAAATGTTCACTGCCAGGGGAGAAACTACCCCTCGGGGGAGAAGAATAGGGAGGAGGTTTCGCTTTGGCGAACTTTACCGTCCCGGACCGGGTGTGGTGTGACTGACTGGCATTGCATGACACAGCGAGAGGATGAACATAAATTCCCGCCGGTGGGATTACTTCAGTGCATTGTTTTGATTTGCTTTGTTTTGAAATTAAGTGATTGTTTGCATTGAAATTTATTGGATATCCTGAACGAGAATAATAATTTAAATATTTTAATTTAATTAATTATATCTGTTAATCAATCATATTATAATTTGGAACATTGATATTTATTTATTTATATTTATCAATGTTCAGATTTGATCTTACATGTACGTTCATTCAGTTAAAATATTCTTGAGGTTCCAATCATTTTTCAATTCAATTTTAAATACCTAAAACTGACTCACAAACTGTTCAGACAGTGGATCAATGCTGCTGTCAAAATGCATCAATTAAGGTTTTTGAAAATGGATTTTACGATTTTTTACTATTTTTTTTGTGTGCGCCCCTGATTCGGACAACATTTTTATCAAAATATTTGAGATTCGGCCTCCAATAAGTGCATAAATAACACTTATAGCTTATAGCTTCTGATAGGTTTGTCAGATCTTCAATGTTTTGGACTCGTTAGAAAGGTCTAATAGCTTCCAAAAAATGTGGGTTTTTCTTACAAAAATCACCCTTTAACAATTTTCCACGATTTTAGTGAAAGTCGTTTTTAGCACAACTTTTGAAGTACTTAACTAAACAACGCAATTTCAATAGCGACTTATGGGACCCCAAGACGGATCGAATGAGGCCAAAACGGACAAAATCGGATAAACCAGTACCGAGATAATCCAGTGCAATGTTTTTGATCGTCGATATGTATACGTGAAGGTGGGTCTAGGAGGCCACATTAAGAATATAATTTATTGAGTTATTGCCTTTCCTCAGTGAGGTTGAGAAGGAAAAATACAGTAAATTTTCAAATTTTTAGATCGATAATTACACATTTTTTTCTGACATAAGAGATATACTCATTCCCAGAAGTAATATTAAAATGATTTTTTTTTTACTGTGAAGATAACCAAAAAATAAGACAATCTGATGACCTTTACCTTAGTCAAGCTACAAAGAATATTTCTTCAAAAAAGTTCAAATTAACAATTGAAATTAAAGTGCATCAATTTTTTATGCATTCCCCTGCGGTTAGAGTTATTTTCAGTTTGTTTGGATTACATTAAAAATCTTTTGAATTTTAATAAATCTCCGACAAAGAAAACCGTAAAAAAAAATTCTGGAATAACAAAGTACATGAATATCATCTCGTGGCGCAGGGGTAGCGGCTTCGGCTGCCGATCCCGATGATGCTATGAGACGCGGGTTCGATTCCCGCCTTATCCGCTGAGCTTCTATCGGATGGTGAAGTAAAACGTCGGTCCCGGTTTCTCCTGTCTCGTCAGAGGCGCTGGAGCAGAAATCCCACGTTAGAGGAAGGCCATGCCCCGGGGGGCGTAGTGCCAATAGTTTCGTTTTTATGAATATCACTTTAGTGGTCAAAAACGGAAATTTCAAGGTTGTGCAAAAAATCATTGACCGAGTTATGAATTTTTTAATCAATACTGATTTTTTCAAAAAATCGAAATATTGGTCGCTAAATTTTTTCAACTTCAACTTGTTGATACGACCTTTAGTTGCTGAGATATTGCAATGCAAAGGTTTAAAAACAGGAAAATTGATGTTTTCTAAGTCTCACCCAAACAGCCCACCATTTTTTAATGTCGATATCTCAGCAAATAATGGTCCGATTTTCAATGTTAATATATGATACATTTGTGAAATTTTCCAATCTTTTCGAAAACATTATTTTCAAAATTTTCAAATCAAGATCAAATGAATGTTTGGTCTTGATTTGAAAATATTGAAAATAATGTTTTCGAAAAGATCACCCCTGAAAATTTTCGAATTTTTTCACTAAAATGCCAATAACTCCCTTTAGATTTAACCAATTGGGATGTTTCTCCTTGCATTTTGTTGCATTTTTTAAGCCCTTTCAGATGCATTTTATACTTTGAAATTAAATTGAATTTTGCCTGAGTTATAGCATTTTTAAGATTGTTGACGTTTTTGAACTTTTAAACTTTGTGTCCCGATTTGCCCCACTTCCCGTTGACCTAGAGTGCTCATATTTTGGCCAGATGCTAGTTTTATATGTACAAACAACCCCTGTAAATTTCAGGCAGATTGGTGAGGTCCAAACAACGTCCCATATAAAGGGGTATGCCCTGTTCGTGGACTCGCTCTTAAATAAAAAGATCATTTTTAGTTCAGTGAGGAAGGCAAGAAGCCCAATATGGGTATAAAAAAATTAAATTTGCCATGAGAAAAAGTACAACCAATCTCGGATGTTTAGGACACTTTTTTAAGTGCTTCAAAAGACCTTTTGAACACAACTAAGAGGATTGGAATTTCAATATTTTAATGTTCTTTAGACCGACCAATGCCCGTTTCACCCCACTTTCCTCTGCCTAAATTTAATGAAATTTAGACAAGGACAAGGCAAAATTAAATTTTTTAAATGGTGATCCTATAAACGTGTAATCAGATGCTAAAAATTCATCTTACTAAAGCGTTGCCTACCAAATCGCAACTGTCACGAAGCTCCCAGTTCAAGTGCACTCATCTTCAACTTCACCAGAAACCAAACACATGCTAGTAGTATAGATACTTTCGATGCAGCTGAAGACATTCACTTTCGAAAGATGACATAAAAAAGAGAAAATGGGGTGGGGGGAGAAGATGAAGGTTTTCATAAGAAGCCAAAATCAAACAGCCAATGTTTTGCCAGCGCAACCGTTTGATTACATTTAATTATGTCTTGTTTGAGGCAACTCTTTCTGGGACTGGCGGCGTAACAAAAAAGAAAGGAGGAGGCGGGGGGCGTATTTGCTTTTGCCGGTTGGCGGCGGAGACTTTCCTTTCCCATGAACGGAGCTTTGGCGGCGAATGTGGTGTGGGTGTTGGAAAAAGCCAATATTCGATTCGCCAGGCCAGGCCAGGCAATGAAAGCTCCGTCGTCGCCCCGAAAAGAAAGCAAAAGCTTGACGCAACTTGGCAACAAAAAAGAACGAGAGCCAACTTGAGCTTGTAGAAAGAACACAAAAAATAACAATGCCATAATAAACTGGAAAGGAGTTTTCTTAAGGGGAAGGCCTGCGTGGGCGAGACGAGGGTCAGAAGGTTAGGGAAAGTGGTTATAATCTTTTTAAGTATCGATTTCAACCCCTGGTGGGAAAAAAGTTGACCTGCCCAGGGGGCAGCGTTGTGAAAATTGGCAACTAGAAGCATTGAAACAAAAAAGGACCAACAGTTGAGAACATGCTCTTTAATTGAGGGAAATCAAGAAAAATTAATTTCAACGAAATTCCCATCACTGACAGCAAATCTTTGGAGGTAAGTGAGCTCGCCACCATGGAAGGAGTAACACAGCAAACGGCTAAGACGTGTTCTTCGTGGCTAAAGGATCGTAGAATAGACAAAGCGCTTTTTATTGCCTCGACCACATCGTGTAGCCATTGTCAGCCCTCCCGGTTTGGCTCTCCTTGGGGCATTGGGAAAGTGAGTGGAAATCCCCCCCAAGGGAAAAATCCACCCCCACATAGGTCCACTTGGAAGAGGGCAAGCGGCAGATGGATGGCGGTTGGTGGGAAAATCGAACAAAGCCCACTGTTTAAAAAGATGTTTAGAGCGTTTATCTTAATGATGATATTGTTAGTCGGGAGCGCTGTGGTTGGCTCGCTGATGTGTTTTGTTGCGAGCTGTAACAAAACATGGTTGAAGCTAGATAATGTTGATTGATCCGTTTTGATAGAGTGGAGACGCTTGAGCAAGATAGGATTTTTACGAAAGTGATTTGATGACTTGTCTGGACTCTGAACTTGTGGATGATAGCTCTGATGGAAAGAGTTTTGACTGAACTTAATTTGAGCTATTTCACATTTTATTTATCGGGAAACATTCAAATTGAAAATAATTTTAAAAATTTATAATACATATGTTCGAAATCGAGAATTGAATTGTGTATTATTGCGCCGGATCGGCCAGATTGTGATATTTACCATATACGTAGTCTTGTTGACCCACGGGTTCAAGCCCTGAGGGCGTTGACCTCTTAAAGGTGAGCTCTGGGTGAGTTGGAGCCAACCCACCGTCGCCAAGTAACATCCATTCTATCTACACCAAAACATCGCACATTTTTTCTCTGCACGGAGAGACCGTGCCCAGAAATTTTAACAATTAAAATTGTTGATTTTACTTTCGTAAATTTTAACAAAAACGTACTTGTTACTGCCAATATTCCGTTAAAATAACTAAAATCTAGTATTAATTTAATAACCTGTTTGTTGAATATGCTAGAGGCAAAAAGCTAACAGATTTCCCGAACTCGAATGAACGTGCTCGACTGTTAGCTTTGGTTTTAGGAAAATCAAAAATTTTGTTGGTTGAATATAATTTACATTTGGTTGAATATTTAAAAGATGAACTTGGGTTTGTTTACATCTGTCATTTGAAGTCAGGATTCGAACGAGAGCGGTCGATTTGTTGAGTTTGTGTTGTTAATTATGAAGTGAGAGGATGTGAAAGGTGAAAATTACACTATTTAGCTAATGTTGAAGGGGAAAATCAAAGTGTTGCAACTGGGGAGGTGGAATTGGTGAGTAGGTTTGTTGATGATTTCTTTGCAGGTGACAAACTATGAAGAGCAAGAGTACGACCTTCGCCATGAGGCCTCTAATGCGAGTGAGTTGAACACGTTATAAGAATGTTTGATGGAACGAGAGGGCAATAGAAGGGAAAAGCGGGCCGACTCTTCAAGGATAGAGCAGCCCGGGCAAATTTAACAAAATGTTGGTTAATCCAAGTAAGTATGGGTTTATTTTTGCACAATAATTTATCTAATGTGATTCTTATTAGAAAACTGAATCATTAAAAAGCTTCGTGCTTACGACGGATAAAATCTTAATGAACCATTTTTTTCAGAATCATCAATTATAAAATACATAGAAATGCCATGTGTACGCAACATAAACAACATAAAAAATAAAGATGAAGTAAAATATTAAAAAATATACATATAAAATATATAAAAGAAGATAATTATTTACTTGAAAGTTTTGTTGCAATACGACTGCTCAATAAACTGGAAAGTAAAACTCAAAATATTTTTTTCAGAAATCGGAGTACGTTGAATAAATTGAATCAAATGCAATGAAAGTTTGTTGCCAAAAGTAATTGTTAAATTAATGCGACCTTGGTAAGTAGCATTATTGACATTTCTTCTTTCCTCAATATAATTTAATTTATTTACGTTCCTTTTTTCAGTTTATAGCCGAAATTAAGAATTTTGTATTAAATTACTAATACATTTCACATGCCGTAAACCGGGGTGACTTTGATAGGATTTTAATATATCAAGATTATTATTTTTAAAACATGTACTGGGGTAGAGCACACAAAGTCTATGCAAAATTTCGGAAAAAAAGTTTTTTCAATAATGTTTAGAAAAATAGTTACGTTAAAAATTCTTAGATTTAATTCCGGGGTGACTTTGATAGTCATAGTTTTTCTTGTTAAAATCATATTTAAGATATTCAAATTTTATTTGTACGCTAAATGTACCTTCACTAAAGTAGCTGATATAGTTTTTAAGAAAAAAAATCAATGTTTATATTTAGTTAACTAAGTGTATAAGCTTTTTAGCAAAATACATATAAATTTTAGGTAAAATTGTTAAAAAGTCGTAATTTTGCCTGAAATTTGTTAAAACTAGTTTTGTTTGTAAAATTATCGATTTATGTTGCATTTTATACTGAATTCGAAGCACGAATCACAAGTTTTCACATTTTACATGAAATTTGTTCAACTGGAATTGCCTATAAATTTGGAGATTTTTTTTAATTGTGTTTCAAAAACACATATTATTTATTATTTACAAACTTTTTTAACCTTTTCCTAGTGGAAAATTGTCCAAAGAATCCGAAAATGCATTCCGTTTTTCGATTAAAAATCATGTTCATTTAGAAAATCATGACACTTCGAGAAGTTTAAAATAATTACTTTCATCAACATTTTCTTAACTATAGTTAACTAACTTTTTGAACTTTTCAAAATTTTATGAAAAGTTCTTCTTGAGGTACTTTGAACACTTCTCTACCACGGTCAGTATGTTTCTAAACCATTCCTTACGTATTTTAACTGTACTCTTCATTTTGCGGAAAAATCGCAAACCTATCAAAGTCACCCCGGTTTACGGTGTCTATTTGCAGCAAAAGGTTCACTTTAGTGAAAATTCTGTGTCCAACCACAAGAAAAATAACTAAACCTGAGACCATTGTAGATGATGATGACTTATCGTATGATTTCACAGTGATGGTAAGTGGATACAACACTTAATTTTATACAACATTATAAAAATATAAGCTTAAAACTTGGTGAAAATTTTGCTCGATTTCTATTTTTCAGGAATTCATGTAAAATTAAACATCTTTTGTAAATATGTTTAACAAAATTTGTAATATGCTTTTTCATTATTTTTAGTTTAATGAAACGTAATTTTTTAAAACATTAATCAAACTTTACATGTTTTATAACAACAGTTAAAAAAAAGTTTTGTTTTGATGCTTTTTAACAGTAACTTAACAACTTCATGCAAAAAAAAAACAAATTAGTACATAACGTTAAATTTTTAGGCAGAATAAATGCGAAAATAAAAACACTCAGCATTAATTTGTGAGGCATTATTACAAAATTTACGGCAAATTCCATAAAAATATTGCTAACAACAGCTAATAATTGACTACATGTACGAATATTTTTCTGTATTCAAGTAAGACAATGGTTAAAATATAGCTAGAAATTCGGCCCAGCCTATATCGTTAGATAATTAAAGAAAATATATATATCAACACTTACATAAATTATGTCTAATTAAGAAATGTTTTGTTGTAAAATACTAATAATTTGCTGCATGCAAAAATATTTCGGTTGATACAACGAAAAAAAAATTGTTGAAAAATAGTTGAAAAACATTTCCCAGCCAGTTTTTAACAGAATATATCACAATATTTCAGCTGAAAACAAGAAATTTTTAGTTAATTTTCTGAAAAAAATATTCTAGCAGTCGACTGCTAGAATTTTTTTCGGCCATTTAACCAACAAAAATGGCAATTCCAAGTATTTTTTTAGTTAATTTTAATTACCGGTGGTCAGCAATTTCGGGTTAACAAAATCAACAATCGATTGTTGAAAAAAAGCTGTGTAAAAAATCAACCCATACTTTTAGTTAAATTAACCAAGATTTTCTTAGATTTGCCCCGGCCGGTCTCTCCGTGTGGCTTACCAAAATATCAGTTTTCCTAAAAAGTAGATTGCGTTATTCTAGCCCAACCGCGAATAAATCCAAAATAAAAGTATTCTGCTTCGTGTAGTTGAAAACTACTTTTTTTAGCATTCTTTGTAATTATCCGAAGAACAAGTATATTGAATTTATAAACTTTTCCATGTTCAATTTTAGAAATACATTTTATCATTAAATAATCCTAAATTTAGATTATTTCTACTAATACAGTTTTTCACATTTGGCTTCCTCTTTACCTGTATTTTAAAACATGTTTGAACCAATTATATTATAGAAAACAGTTTGCTGAAGATGTTCATCAAGGAAATCATCAACTTTGGGAGAGATATTTTTGTGGTAACGGAACAAAACAAAACAATTTATTTTTCAAATAAATCCACGTCTTGAATTCTCTCGCACATCCTACTCTTTTCGCTTTCGTCAATTTACTGTCATTCTCAACCACCCGAGCAGAGTTAAATAACACGGGAATACCAAATTTTGGTATTACTTGAGCAAATAACAGGGACCAAAATGTGCCCTTGGTTGCTCAGTAATAGATGGTAAAATATTATGAAATCATACCAAAGTCTTGTATGTGGAAGGGCACAACGATACCAAACCATGTTATTCAAAGGTTAAAATAATACCACAAAATAAAACCATTTCAATACCAAGATGGTATTTTACCATGTATTACTGGGCAACCAAGGGCACATTTTGGTCGCTGGTATTTGCCCAAGTAATACCAAAATTTGGTATTTTTATACCATTTTTTAGTGCAACAGTTGCAGCTAGAGAAAAAACGGAAATGATCCATATGCAACAGCCAAATCTGCTCACCTTATGATTCCATGTTGTTCTTAGTGATATTCTTCACCACATCGAATACATTTTTCATTGATGAACGGCTTGTGCTTAAAGTTCTTGAAGATTCTGAAAAATAACAAAATTGAAAAATAAGTGTTTTTAAAATGAAACTGGAATCTGTCGATTGACTCGTTTTTTCAAGTAATTGGTTATCCCGAATTAGAGAAATTTAACGTTTTTACAAATTTTCTTATTGGGTTTATCAATAAAATGAAAAATCAGCTTTATAATTTTTTGGTTTCAAGTGATTTTAGCGCAAAATTTATTATCTTGTCGAAATTGGTTAACATTTTCCAATAGTTTCAGAGGAAATTGAAAAAGCACTTTAATACAAAAAAAAAACAAAATGTGGTATCCTGATTCAAACATTTTTCCACAATTTCAAGTCATTTCTTCAGGAGGTATATCAAAAATGTTTGAAATCAAATTTCAGAGGAATTTGATAAAATACTGTAATACCAAAAGAATACCAAAATGTGGTTTTCGACCATTGACGAATTCTGCAATTTTTCAATATCAAAACAATACCTTAAATTAGTATGATATCATATTTTGCTCTTGCATAAACCTTAAGACAAATTTTAAAGGGTCCAGGATTACCAAAATTTGGTATTGATACCAGAGAATTTCCCTTGTAATTTCCCTTGTTATTTACCCATGCTTGGGCAAGTAGCTGCCATAATGGAGCACCCGCAGTCGAGCAGTTTTTGACAGTTCGCTCCATAAGAAATACATTGTAGAAAAAAGCAAAAACTGCTCGAATGGAAGTGCTCCATTAAACCATGCACGCCGAAAAGCGACAACTCATTCAAAAGTTTAATGTAATTCTTATGAAACGCAACTCATTGTTCTAGGAATTCTACCCAAATTTGATTTGAAATCTTGAGGAGAGATTCAAGTTATCTTAGCTAAAATTCGCATTCGCATTCGCATTCGCATTCGCATGGAGATGGTGATCTTAGCGGGTTGCAGACTGGATTTCGTCATGTATGTGTGATGATTGTCCAGCCCAGGTTGCTTATAAATTGATTAAAGGGAATTAAAACCAATTCTACCAGAACCGGACAGGCAGCACCATGAAAGCCATCCATTGCCGGCCGCTCCCATCTCCACCATTCACCGGGGCAGGAATAAGGACTAGGAGCACGGGAAATGTTGATGCTTGACTTACTTAGAAAAAGGTAGCGAAACCGCAGGCTCTTTTTCCCAACCCTATTGTGGAACTCGATCAAATTGACCGTTTGACCAAATTTAGTTGAATTTAAACAACAGGGCTGCGTAAGTGTCGCGTGGAGTTGGTAGTTGTGGAAGGTAAAGGTCTGGGAGTCGCCCTAAGCAAGCGATACGACCAGTGGCATAAATCAGGTTAACGGATTAACTATTATTCTCAAGGCAAGCAATCGGATGCTGCTGTTGAGACAATTCCCGTTTAGCGAATTCGCGGAGTGCAGTATTTTAGCAGATTAAGAATTTATTCTCAAGCCAACAATAAGATGCTGCTGTTGAGACTGTTTACATTTAGTGAGGGTATTTTTTTTTTCATAATTTTATCCCGACGCGTATATTTGTTTAGGATCCAATATTAGACAGCCGGCTGTGGAAATAGAAGATCCCGTAATAAAATTCAATTGATTAAAACGAACAGATTGTAGTAAAACTCGTTATAGCAAACTTATGAAATTATTTCTGAAATCTATCTTATTGATGGAGTAGTAGAACTTTATATGAATGCAATTCGCGGATAAAAATCTATTCTATGAATTAGTAAAAAAAAATAATTCGGCAGTTGCGGTTGCGGTGCAATCATACGGTACATTCCGAAGCATATAGATCGAACATACTGGGATTAGAAAACAATTATACACACACACACACACACACACACACACACACACACACACACACACACACACACACACACACACACACACACACACACACACACACACACACACACACACACACACACACACACACACACACACACACACACACACACACACACACACACACACACACACACACACACACACACACACACATACACACACACACACACACACACACACACACACCCGTGAACCGTGGGGACAGGTGAGGGTCCCTGCGGAGCTTAGCTGCCAGCTACCGGGCGGGTTGCAGTAGGCGGATAGCTGTCGGCGATTGCATACATTCATTGCATCGCCCCCGGACCAGCAGCGGGAGGATGTCTAGGACGTGGCGGAATTGAACAAGGGCACTGTTTAATTTCTTCGAAAAAACCACATGGGTCCGTAAACACCTCTGTCAAGCGATCGAACGCCGCTATAAGTGTTTTAGCCCAAAACCTCACCAAACCCCGAATCCAAGATGTGATGCGACCCGTGTCGAGGGATGCATGGCTGGGGGGGTTCAACAAATTCCCAGTCGATAACGGAGCCTGTGGAGCACAGGGGCGAACCCCACACGTAATTTGCCCTTACTGCGTCACGGCAGGGCACTGGCGCAGCGGACCGTATTTCCCTAGCAACTCGTGGGATTCAAAATGAAGACAAGTGAAACAAACCAACAAAAGGGTCCCGATGCGCCCCAAGCATCGGAAAACACGGAGGTAGAAGAGGACGCAAACGTCGAAATGGCAGGAGGCGAGTCAAACGGCGGCGACACAGCAGGCGGAGTGGCGAGCGCGTTCCGTGGAAGCGGGAAGGTGTTGAGATCCCCAGTGTTGAACCAGGCGGCTGCTTCGAGTCAGCAGATAGGAGTAATTGGAGAGGAGACTCCCAAGTCATCCTTGTTGAACTTCGCCGGCAGTACCCCTCAGGACGGAGTCCTGCTTGGAAGGACCGCGTTACAGGAGGTCAGGAGGAGGGTCAACGAACTCTTTGATTTCATCAAGGACAAAAACAACGTCCACACCAGAATCAAGCAGATGGTGAATGGAGTCAAGGCAGCCATGAATGCCGCAGAGCGCGAAAACAACTCGCTGGTGGTGACGCGGAATTCACTGAAGCTCAGAGCTGAAAGAGCCGAAGAAACGCTGAATGCAAAACTGGAGGAGGAAGCGCTACGGGAGAAAGAACCGAAAACGCCGCCCGGCCCAAGCTCTAAAAGGGACAGGGAAACGCCTGGAGAGGAGGAGGACGCAAAGAAGCAGAAGCAGGGGAATGGAGACAGTCCGGACCCGGCGAAGGAACCAGAACCAACCCCAGGGAAGGAGAAGGAATGGGAGAAGGTCAAGAAAAAGAAACGGAAGAAAAAAGGGAAGCAGAACGAGGACACCCAAAAACCCAAGTTTCGCAGGGAGCGTAACAAAGGCGAGGCTTTGGTGGTCGAGGTGAAGGAAGGTGTTTCGTACGCAGACCTCCTCCGGAAAGTACGAACCGATCCGGAACTCAAGGAGCTTGGCGAGAACGTGGTTAAAACCAGGCGCACCCAAACCGGAGCGATGCTTTTTGAGCTGAAGAAGGATCCCGCGGTCAAGAGCTCAGCTTTTAAGTCCCTCGTCGAGAAAGCCGTAGGCTACGAGTCGAAGGTAAGAGCGCTATCGCCGGAGACAACGATCGAGTGCAGGAACCTGGACGAGATCACGACGGAGGAAGAGCTAGAAGATGCGCTGATCGTTCTTCTGGATGACCGTACGACACCGATGGCAATCCGGTTGAGGAAAGCCTACGGCGGCACGCAAATTGCGTCGATCCGACTATCGACGCCTTCGGCGTCTAAGCTGCTGGAAACCGGCAAGGTCAAAGTAGGGTGGTCGGTGTGCCCACTGAGGCCTGTTCCTCGAGTGACCCAGCAGATGACGAGGTGTTTCCGCTGTATGGGTTTCGGCCACCAGGCGAGAAATTGCGACGGTCCCGATCGAACCAACAGTTGCAGAAGGTGTGGTAGAGAAGGCCACATGGCAAGAGACTGCAAAAATCAGCCGAAGTGCGTGCTCTGTAAAGAAGGCGACGGCAATAGCCATGCGACGGGTGGCTTTAATTGCCCGGTGTACAAGAAGCTGGCCTCGGGCAAAAAGTAATGGAGGTGTCCCAGGTGAACCTCAATCACTGCGACACTGCACAGCAACTGCTGTGGCAGTCGACCGCGGAGACGGGGTGTGACGTGGCAATTATTGCAGAACCGTACCGAGTTCCACACGACAACGGAAACTGGGCCGCGGATACAGCAAGAATGGCGGCGATACACGTGATGGGGCGGTACCCCATACAGGAAGTGGTCTCGAGGGCGTTTGAAGGATTCGTGATCGCCAAAGTAAACGGGACCTTCTTCTGTAGCTGCTATGCTCCCCCAAGATGGACCTTGGAGCAGTTTCAGCAGATGCTGGATAGTCTGACCGATGAACTGATAGGACGAAGCCCGATCGTTATCGGAGGTGACTTCAACGCGTGGGCGGTCGAGTGGGGTAGCAGATGCACCAATGCTAGGGGGCATAGCCTAATGGAAGCTCTGGCAAAGCTAGACGTTAGGCTGGCGAATCGCGGAACCAGCAGTACCTTCCGCAAAGACGGTCGTGAGTCCATTATCGACGTTACGTTCTGTAGCCCGCGACTGGCGGCCGACATGAACTGGAGGGTGAGTGAGGACTATACCCATAGCGATCACCAAGCGATCCGGTACAGCATCGGGAGACGAGCCCCTGTACCAGATAGGAGCAGCCGGTCCTACGGAAGGAAATGGAAGCTGCAGTACTTCGACGAGGGTCTCTTCGTGGAAGCGCTCCATTGGTGTGATGGTCCCCAAGACTTGAGTGCCGACGTGCTAACAGCACAACTGGTGACAACATGCGACACAACCATGCCGCGGAGACTGGAGCCAAGGAACTGTCGTCGTCCAGCCTACTGGTGGAATGAAGAACTCGGTACCCTTCGGGCAAGTTGCCTCAGCGCCAGAAGGCGAGTCCAGAGAGCAAGATCCGAAGCAACTAGAGAGGAGTGCAGAGAGGAGTACCGGTCTGCAAAGGCCGCGCTCAAGAAAGCGATCAAATGCAGCAAGACAAACTGCTTCAAGGAGTTATGCCAAGACGCTGATGCAAACCCTTGGGGGAGCGCATATCGTGTCGCGATGGCGAAGATCAGAGGCCCATCGATGGTGGCTGAAACGTGTCCCGACAAGCTGAAGGTCATTGTGGAAGGGCTCTTCCCAAGACATGACCCAACGACATGGCCTCCTACACCGTACAACGACGAAGGGGGTACACGCAAAACGGACATTAGGTATAAATTCCTAATTTTTAGGTATAATCGAACCTGACTGCAATAAGTTATTTTATTACTAATCGGCTATTAGTAATAAAATTACTAATAGCGTTTTAGTACGAGAATTCCTATATTTTAGGTATAATTGTAGAACCAAAATACCTTAATTTTAGGTATTTTCTGGAAAACTGAGGGGACCAAAATTACTTATATTTAGGTATAATCCAAGATGGCGGACCATGATTATTTCTTATTTCTAGGTATAAATACATAAATTTGAGGTATTTTCTGGAAAAGTGAGGGATCCAAAATTACTGATATTCAGGTATAATCCAAGATGGCGGACCATTATTATTCCTAATTTTTAGGAATAAATACCTAAATTTGAGGTATTTTCAGAAAAAGTGAGGGATCCAAAATTACTAATATTTAGGTATAATCCAAGATGGCGGACCATGATTATTTCTTATTTCTAGGTATAAATACATAAATTTGAGGTATTTTCAGAAAAAATTAGGGATCCAAAATTACTGATATTCAGGTATAATCAAAGATGGCGGACCATGATTATTCCAAATTTTTAGGTATAAAAATCTAAATTTGAGGTATTTTCTGGAAAAGTGAGAGATCCAAAATTACTGATAATCAGGTATAATCAAAGATGGCGGACCATTTATTCCTTATTTCTAGGCATAAATACCTAAATTTGAGGTATTTTCTATAAACGTGAGGGATCGAAAATTACTTATACTTAAGAATAATCAAAGATCAAATTAGGTATTATCCAAGAGATATGCAGGCAGAAGAAAACAATGGTTTATATGATATCAATATTTTTATTTATATCTAACACAACTATTTCATAAATGTTCTCACCTAAAAATGAATATTAAAATTTAAATTTTATTTTATTTTTTCAATGCATCTATATTTTTAATATTAAATTTATCTTTTTTATAAATATTTTGGTTTTTTATGTTTTAATTTTTTAATAGTTAAATATTTCAGTATTTTAATATTTCAATAGTTAAATATTTTAATATTTTAATATTTTAATATTTTAATATTTTAATATTTTAATATTTTAATATTTTAATATTTTAATTTTTTAATATTTTAATATTTTAATATTTAAATATTTTAATATTTTAATATTTTAATATTTTAATATTTTATTATTTTAATATTTTTATATTTTAATATTTTAATATTTTAATATTTTAATATTTTAATATTTTAATATTTTAATATTTTAATATTTTAATATTTTAATATTTAAATATTAAAAAATTTTAATATTTTAATATTTTAATAGTTTAATATTTTAATATTTTAATATTTTAATATTTTAATATTTTAATATTTTAATATTTTAATATTTTAATATTTTAATATTTTAATATTTTAATATTTTAATATTTTAATATTTTAATATTTTAATATTTTAATATTTTAATATTTTAATATTTTAATATTTTAATATTTTAATATTTTAATATTTTAATATTTTAATATTTTAATATTTTAATATTTTAATATTTTAATATTTTAATATTTTAATATTTTAATATTTTAATATTTTAATATTTTAATATTTTAATATTTTAATATTTTAATATTTTAATATTTTAATATTTTAATATTTTAATATTTTAATATTTTAATATTTTAATATTTTAATATTTTAATATTTTAATATTTTAATATTTTAATATTTTAATATTTTAATATTTTAATATTTTAATATTTTAATATTTTAATATTTTAATATTTTAATATTTTAATATTTTAATATTTTAATATTTTAATATTTTAATATTTTAATATTTTAATATTTTAATATATTAATATTTTAATATTTTAATATTTTAATATTTTAATATTTTAATATTTTAATATTTTAATATTTTAATATTTTAATATTTTAATATTTTAATATTTTAATATTTTAATATTTTAATATTTTAATATTTTAATATTTTAATATTTTAATATTTTAATATTTTAATATTTTAATATTTTAATATTTTAATATTTTAATATTTTAATATTTTAATATTTTAATATTTTAATATTTTAATATTTCAATATTTTAATTTTTAAATTAGGTATTTTCCAAGAGTTATGCAGGCAGAAGAAA
This sequence comes from Culex pipiens pallens, assembly GCF_016801865.2. NCBI lineage: Eukaryota > Metazoa > Arthropoda > Insecta > Diptera > Culicidae > Culex > Culex pipiens. The sequence continues at coordinate 112,673,798 of NC_068939.1, forward strand.
AACAAAATTTTAAATGATATTAATATTTTTATTTACATAAAACACAACTTTTGCATAAATGTACGTACCCAAAATAAATATTTAATGATTTGAATATTTGAACATTATAATTTTGTATAATATTATATAATATATCTTTAATATTTCAATATTTATTTATTTTAAATATCTTTTATTATTTTAATATTTTAATATTTTTACAACTTCAACATTTTAATCTTTAAATATTTGGAATTGTAGAATATAAGATTTTTTGGAGTTTTAAAATGTTTGGAATTAGAGATTTTTAAAATTTTCTCTCTCTCCCCTCTCTTTCTATTTTCTCGCTCTTCCTGTTCCCTGCTATCTCTCTCTTCCCTTCCTCTCAATTCAACTTTTTCTCTTTCTCTCCTACCCTCTCCCCCTTTCTTTCTCTCCCATATTTTCTCACCTCTCTCTTTCCCACCTTCTCTCTACCTCTCCTACTCTCTCTCCTTCTCCTACTATCTCTCTCCCTCTCCTACTATCTCTCCCTCTCCTACTATCTCTCCCTCTCCTACTATCTCTCCATCTCCTACTCTCTCTCCAACTATATCTCTTATCTCTCTCTTTCTTCATCTTTGCCCCTCTCACTCCCACTTTCTCTCTCTCTTCCGCTATCTCTCTCTTCCTCTACCCTCACCCTATCTCTTTCCCACATTTTCTTTTGCTCTTCCCCTCCAGCCTTCTCTCACAAACTCCCCCTTTCTCTCCCTTTTCTACTTTCTCTCTCCCTTTCCCATTTTCGCTCTCTTTCATTCCCTCTTCTCTCCCACTTTTTCTCTCCCTCTCCTCTTCTCTCTCCCACTTTCTCTTTCTTTCTCTCTTTCTCTTCGTCTACCCCCACCCATTCACTTTCAGTCTCTCATACACACACGAGCACACACGAGCACACACACACACACACCCGCAACGTCCAACCAAATCACAAAAAGATAAAAATTGGTTCGTCAAACTCAAACTCGATACAACTTTTCATTCACACGGTCGCACAATCTCCACGGTTGGGGTCCGTTTATACTTCCCCTTTCCAGCTCTTCCGCAAATATCCGTCCCGAGATCCGTCCTCCAGAGCACGAGAGGGAAGTGGCGGCTTTTTTAATTCCGCCGGGAGTTGAAGGTTCCGTCCTCCTCCTCCTCCTCCTCTTCCACAAGTACGCGAACCACACTTCCTCTAACAAGGATGCTCCGGGTTCCGTTCTCCGTGCAGAACCGGAGAGCCACTTTTCTTCCTGCACAAAACTTACCTTGCCAAAATTCCTAAGTTTTCAGCAGCACTGCGGAACACCAACTCACAGCCACGAAATTATTTTGTTTTGACTTGTCAAAACGTGAATCGCAATTTTAGAACTAAAAAAAATACTAAAATTTAGGAATTTTTAAGAAGTACTTCAGTGTTCTAAAAAAATCCTAAATTTTAGGAAGAAAAAAATACTAATTTTTAGGTATAATTTGACAAGCTAGAATATAAGTTCAAAAAATACTAAAAATTAGGAATTTATACCTAATGTCCGTTTTGCGTGTAGCAACGCCGAAGGTCATCTGATCACCAACGAAGAACTTGTGGCAGTAGCGAAGAGATTGAAGGTGAAGAAAGCTCCCGGCCCGGATGGAATCCCGAATTTCGCCCTGAAATCGGCGGTTCAAGCATTCCCGGATAGGTTTCGAACAGTCCTGCAGAAATGCCTGGACGAAGGACACTTCCCCGACCCGTGGAAGGTTCAAAAGCTCGTGTTGCTGCCAAAGCCAGGCAAACCACCGGGGGACCCATCATCGTATAGGCCTATATGTTTGCTGGACACCCTCGGAAAGCTTCTGGAATGGATCATCCTTAACCGGCTGACCAAGTACACGGAGAGCGAGCATGGCTTAGCAGCGAGGCAGTTCGGCTTCCGTAAAGGGAGATCCACGGTGGACGCCATCCGGAAAGTGGTCGAGAAAGCCGACGAAGCGCGGAGGAAAAAACGCAGGGGGAACCGTTGCTGCGCAATAGTCACGATTGACGTCAAGAACGCGTTCAACAGTGCGAGCTGGGCGGCCATAGCAGCAGCGCTGCACAAAATGAAGGTGCCTGACTATTTGTGCAGGATCTTGAAGAGCTACTTCGAGAACCGCGTGCTGGTCTACGACACTGCCGATGGACAAAAAACCGTTGTTGTTACCGCGGGAGTTCCGCAGGGATCCATTCTGGGTTCAGCACTGTGGAACGGAATGTATGACGGAGTGTTGACACTGGGACTACCCAACGGCGTAGAGATTGTTGGCTTTGCAGACGACATAGTGCTGACGGTAACCGGCGAAAATGTCGAGGAGGTCGAAGTGCTGGCTATGGAGGCAATCGCAATGATCGAGAACTGGATGCTCGAGGTGAAGCTGCGGATCGCTCACCACAAGACGGAGATGGTGCTGGTTAGTAACCACAAGAAGGTGCAGCAGGCCCAGATTCACGTTGGAGAACACGTCGTGCACTCGAAGAGAGCGCTCAAGTACCTCGGGGTGATGGTGGATGACCGGCTGAACTTCAACAGCCACGTCGATTACGCCTGCGAGAAGGCGGCTAAGGCGATCATGGCACTGTCGAGGATGATGCCGAACAACGCTGGACCCAGGAGCAGTAGGCGCCGCCTCTTGGCAAGTGTCGCGACGTCCATACTTAGGTACGGCGGACCGGTATGGTGGACGGCGCTGGGGACGAAGCGAAATCGAGCGCTGCTTGACAGAACGCAGAGACTGATGGCCATGCGGGTTGCAAGCGCGTACAGGACCATTTCGTCGGAAGCAGTTGGCGTCATAGCCGGAATGATCCCCATCGGCATCACACTGGAGGAGGACACCGTGCGCTACACCCGGAGAGGCACGAGAGGTATCCGGGAAGCTGCGAGAGCCGAATCGCTGGCAAGGTGGCAACGTGAGTGGGACACCACGGAGAAAGGCAGATGGACGCATCGGCTTATCCCGTCCGTATCCACGTGGGTGAGCAGAAGGCATGGAGAGGTCACCTTCCACCTCACACAGTTCCTGTCGGGCCATGGCTGCTTCAGGAAGTACCTGCACAGGTTTGGACATGCAGAGTCTCCTCTCTGTCCGGACTGCGTCGATTGCGAGGAAACACCGGAGCACGTGGTGTTCGCCTGCCCTCGCTTCGAGGCAGCGCGAAGCGAAATGCTGGCCATTATCGGAGCGGACACCAGCCCGGATAATGTGGTGCGAAGAATGTGCAGCGACATCGCCATGTGGAATGCGGTCGTCGGAGCGGTGACGCAGAGCACTTCGGCTCTCCAGCGGAAATGGAGAGACGATCAGAGGAGGAACGACTAGGAGCCTAGTCGAAAACCCACGAGTGTGGCTGTGAAGGAGAGCACGTTATGATGGTCGGCTCTACCAAATCGGTACACGTCTCGATGGTCACAGGAGTCGAGAACCCACGAGTGTGGCTGTGAAGGAGAGCACGTTATGACGGTTGGCTCTACCAAATCGGTACACGTCTCGATGGTCCAAGGAGAGGGCTGCATATGACTAGCCGATCAAAAGCAACGCGATTCTTGGGCGCGGTTAAACCCTCGCATGGACTCATATGTATGTGGAACAGGAAATGGTTCTAGTACCCGGCATGGATCCTGTAAGTAGACTAGTGCAGAAAATGCAACGCCTCCCCCCGAAGTTATACCGAAAGGTGGTCCCGGGGGGACAAGGGCACGGCGTTCAAGGACTGGTTTAGTGGGTCGAGAAAACTCTTTTTTTTTGTTTTCCCAACCCCACACTACCTGAGTAATGAATTCTCAGGTGTCTGGTAGCAGATTCCGACCTAGTAAAAAAAAAAAAAAAAAAACACACACACACACACACACACACACACACACACACACACACACACACACACACACACACACACACACACACACACACACACACACACACACACACACACACACACACACACACACACACACACACACACACACACACACACACACACACACACACACACACACACACACACACACACACACACACACACATACATACATACATCAAGCATTATCATGGAACGAACTCACCGGGGAGATCCATCGATACGTGGTGTAGAAAATCCTCATAAACACCGGCAAAGACAGCTACAGACTTTTCTACATTTGCACAGATTATCGACAAATCATTCGGCAACTCCGACGCAAAAGCTCGCTCTCGAAGTAAATAAACAACTCCCGGGGTAAAAAGAGATGCTGTCATCTCTTTCTAGAACCGCGCGCGCTCTCTGGTGGCAAGTAGTGGAATCTTCTCCTGACAGATAATCCCGGAGAAAGAGAAAAAGAATAAAACAAAAACACCGGGTGCCGCACTCGGATTTTAACACTAGAAATTTCTTAATAATTTTAAGTTTTTCTCTAAAATTCCACTATGTACAGCACGTATGAAGTCTAAACTTCATCAAAAATGAAAAATAAGACTTCAACACTCCTGAAAACACCGAAAAAAAAACGAACTTTCTGCGGACCGCGACGCGCTTGCAACCGACTGAAATGGCAGTGCTGCCGAGACCGTTGGCGTTGTTTAACTGGGTTGCTTTTTAACTGGGCGCTCGATAACTGGGCCGTAGCCCAGTTAAAAAGCAGACAAATGTCAAAAAACCAAAACAAACCGAAATGACCGAGGGGTTAATCTTCAAGTTATCTTAGCTAAAATTGATCATAAAGTCATTTTATCTCCAGGACAACAATAAATCAGCATTAAACCTGAGTTAAGAGCAAAGTGGACCATTTTAGGAGGTTATCAAGACCTTTTATTAGGAGTTTTAGGAGCTCATCAGCTTTGACATTGATTTTTAAAACACTCTGCAAGTGTATTTAATTGCTAAAATTAAACTTATGCTCAAGCTTCTTAAATTTATAACCGCACAGAAGAGATCTTCAAGACTGAAATAAACTTTCATTAAAGATGTTTTCTCTCGTTGAAGATAAAATTGATTTGTCGAAGGAAATCAATCAATCAATTATTCGCTCTACAGCATTGCCTTGGCGTTCCCGATTACGGGATTCCTACTCGAAACTTGATGTCCGAAGGCTTGATTGTTGAGGCAATTGCAAACCTCTTTTTACACCTTGTCGTGATCGGGGACTTTCTTTTATAATAAAAACACAGATATTTTGAAATCAACAAACAACACGTCTTATTCCACAGAAATTAACCACAAAACTGATTTGACAATCTTCATTCTCTCTTTCGCCGGCCGCGCGCATCTCATTGTTTTCTCGCTCGTTGTTCTCTCTCGCAGCTCGCTAGCGCGCTCTCGCACTCAATCCACGATTAGCTAACAAGGCAATATTCATGAAGGTGCGCACTTTTTGTTGCGCTCTTAACTCTTATTTATGAATTATATCAATCTTATAATAAATACTCATTTAATAATTTATTACATATTTGAGTATCGTGCAAGCAGTGGTGTTGGGAAGATGGATTTTTGTGGTGTTCTCTTTGTGCTATGTTCGTGTTCATGTTCGAGTCATGCATGCAGTGGAGGGTCATTGTGGTAATTGATATTATTGCGCGTCAGTATCGTGCAAGCATTGATGATGGGAAGATAGATTTTTGTGGTGTTCTCTTTGTGCTATGTTCGTGTTCACGTTCAAGTCATGCATGCAGTGGGGGGTCATTGTGGTAATTGATATTATTGCGCGTCAGTATCGTGCAAGCAGTGGTGATGGGAAGGTGGATTTTTGTGGTGTTCTCTTTGTGCTATGTTCGTGTTCATGTTCGAGTCATGCATGCAGTGGAGGGTCATTGTGGTAATTGATATTATTGCGCGTCAGTATCGTGCAAGCAGTGGTGATGGGAAGGTGGATTTTTGTGGTGTTCTCTTTGTGCTATGTTCGTGTTCATGTTCGAGTCATGCATGCAGTGGAGGGTCATTGTGGTAATTGATATTATTGCGCATCTGTATCGTGTGGACAGCAGGGCCAGGAAGATGGTTTTATTGTTGTGTTCGTTTTGTAATGTATTTGTATTAAAATCTAGCAAAGCATTTTGTGGTGATGGTATGGCTTTGGTGGTGGTGGTGGTGGTGGTGGTGGTGGTGCTAAAAGAACAAACGTTTAATTTACTAACATTGAGTCCAAAACCTCCCTACAAACATCTATACCACTAGGTGACGTAGAGATCTCTGCGCATTCTAGATAGATGTTTACTAACATACCTTCCAATCCCCGAGGTTAGCAAGGTACCGGCCAGGAGCCCCTTATCTTACTGGATAGTATTACACGCTCATCTAAAGAGGAAAACATGGTATCTCCCGTGTTGGAATATTGTAACCGGATGAGAGTCTAGTGCTATCATACGTTTAATTACAGTTAAACAGCAAGATAAGCGTTGTGCAGCCATCCGGAATTGTGCGACCTTTATTGCTAATGCTAATGCTAATGCTAAATTTAATAATTTATTACATATTCAATCCTGTAACCCATAATCCCTACATTCTCCCTCTTTTCTACTCTCAAGATGACGAATATCAATCATAATTCCTAACAGAAAAAATGCATGAATGCTAAATCAATTAATGTTTTGTTTTTATTTCCTAAAAGATTTTCGTCGGGTTCCTCGACTATGTTTTCATGCTGATCTAAATACGAAAGCGCAGTCTTCGAAATGTTTCATCTATGTTGTCCGAGAGGCTGACATCCGATCGTAGAAGTTGTAGAAAATGGAATGCGCTGATGAGGTTGAAAATTTAAAACACCTGAAAATATAAGAAAAAAAAACGAGGAGAAAAACAAAAACCACAAATATTTCTCAAATAAATGCAGGTTTATCAATTTTTTTATGCAATACGAGATTAGAGATTGTTTACCTGATTTTCTTTGAATTTTATGTAATTTAAAATTAAAAAGCAAATTTTACAAACATTGCTGAAACAACACAACACGATTTAAAAAAAATAGTAATTCAAATTCAAAAGCAATTTTTTTTTAACATTTCGAATTAAATGGAATCACATTATTTTTATTTATCATCATTTTGTGAATATGAAATATAAAACAATGTGTTCTAAATTCAAAAATCTAACGTGTTGCTGACTTAAATAACAAATGAAGCATAATACTGGCGTTTTTAAAGTTTTAAATTTATGTGTACCATAAAAAACAAAGAATAAGCATTTCTAAAAATATATACAATGTGGTAATTTATTTAACTTATTTTAAAAAAAAATCTGAAACAAAAACTATGACAGGCACAGATATTGTTTTGACTCAAATTTACACTTTGAATTTATGTGCGCCCGCCACGGAGTTCAAACCGATCTATGGATTATGAGCCCAAGCCCAGTGCCACGTTCGATTGATCCACTAGACGAGACTTGAAGGTAAACATAAACTGATTTTAGGTAATATTAAATGCAAACGTGACGAAAAGTATATGTTTGTGATTAATACCCAAAAACACCCAAGATGGATCTTCAAGCCTTCCTCATTTTCAATATTTTTATCTGTACTTTTCTGTAACTTATTCCCAACCAAGCTGTACAGCTAAAACAAACAATTTTTTTTTAAATAAAGACTAGCATGGAGATCGGAAGGAAAGGGGTCAAGAAACAGCTTCACGAACAGTAGAACAAAGGAGAGGGAGCGTTTTCTTAGGGTTTTTCTTCACCCTATCTGGCTTGCTTTCGCTTCTACTGCTGCCCATTTGAATTTTTTCTTGACCGGTTCCTTCCGATGTGCATAAACCGCTTAAGATTGTATCAAAAATTACCGCATTTTAACTAATTTTGAACTTGTTAATAAATCATGGCAAAAATTACTAAAATGCAAAATCAGTAATATTTTCGAAGAATTTGTTTTCATCAGTACCGGTACACTTTTATAAAATAAAAAAAACAGTCCATATTTAGGTTTAAGATGTTTTCTTGAAAAGCAATATCAATAAATGAAGCAAATTGCAACAATAATATAAATAATTCAATTAATGCTCAAAATGTGCTTTGCTGCACAAAATACATTTTTTTAATAAAAAAATAAAATCAAATGTTGTTAATTCTTGCCACAAAAGCTTTCTGAAAAAAAACATTTTTTACCGATTTAACGATTTTGTTCTGTAAATGCATGGTAGTATCAACATTTTTCAACTTTTATATAAAAAATTTTGTACTTTCTATTAATATCCACTTACGCGATCTTTTAACCAGACAAATAATAGTTTTTACCGAATAGTTTTTTTTTCTCTGTTGTGTCTACTTAATAATATTTTTGTTTATCTTGAAACAAAACATAGTTCAGAAAATATTATTCTAATGAATAAAACAAAATCATGTAGTAAATTGTTGCAATAAAAATAAAATATATAAACTGAAATAAATGCAGTTCCGCTATATTCGATTTCTATTATATGTCAAATTAATTTTCTCTTCAAATTGTATTTATTGTAGCTAAAGGTATGGATTCAAGCACTGTTGATATTACCGTAGATTAGATTATTCAATGTTACATTTAATCATGATCAAAACAATGTTTAAGGTCATTTTATTTGTATATATACCTTCAAAATGTACTGTGCTTATCAGATAACAACAAAAAACATATTTTATTCAATTATTCTTGTAATGCATAGATGTATAGATTGCAATCTGACTACTATCTCAAAGGGTTCCAGCTCAGGCGAAACATTTTTCAAACTACCACCGCAGAGGTCTGTCAGGCTCCAACACGGAGGAGACAATATCCTAACCATAAATTCCTTCAAAACGTATCTTGCTTATCTGAAAACAGCTGAAAGATTTTTTTAATGTTTTATTTTTAAATATTTTGTTTTATTTTTCTCGTAATGTAAAATGAGTTCCAAGCAACTTTGATATATTACTTGAGTAGATTGTTCACAGAAACTTAATTTTTTTTAATCACGATCTTTACGATCCCTGTCAATAATTTCTTTTCTTATTTAAAATTTTAACTTTTTCTTTGCTGATAAACTCCTGTTATGTAATTTGAAAAAGTTTGGTTTCATAATTAAGTACAATCGATTAAAGAACCCCAAAGTTTCTTCAATTTATTTCAAAATAATGTTTCTCTTAATTGATTTTTGATGTATTTACCATACTAAAATTTTGAAAGTTTTTTTTTAACTCAATAAAATGATACAGTGTTAAAATATAATTTTTATCGAAATTAATGAATGATTTTGAACCATTTTGATACAAATAACAGATATTACATTGAAAAATAAATTTAAATGTTTCCTAGTTTTTTTTTAAATAATGTTTTTTTTTGTCGCTCAAATTGTCACTCATACTTCTCAATTCAAAATTAAAATTCAAATATTTGTATTATTTTCTCTTGTGACGCAACGCTCTCACACTTTAAATTATATTTCAAGCATTTCTGATGATTAATCATTCCTTTATTTATTATTTAAAAATGCATCAAATTAATTATTAAGTGTATTATTTTACATTTTTTAACTAATAATGTAATGTTCATGTTAACGATTACTTAAATTTTTACTTCCCTGTGAAATAATGTTGGGTTTCAAGCAACTTTTGTATCACAGCTGAGTAAATCGATTAAAGTAACAATTAACCATAACAACTATCAATATGGAATACTTAATCATTAGCGTCTTTCAATTTAGAGCAGCGATTTTCAACCTTCTTCTAGGCTGGCCCCCTACCGTGTAAATCAAGTAGGCCCGGTACCCCCGTTGAGAATCGCTGATTTAGAGGTTTATCTTTCAAGAGAGGAAAACTCCAGTTTTAGTAATAGTGACAACCGTTTTAGTCCTATTCGATGAATTTAAAATCATTTTTTTAGGTAGTTCACAGACATAACGCCAAAATACATATTGCTTTATCTGTGGATACCAAAAAGTGCTCACTTTCACATTTAAATTTATTTATTAATTTTCTTAGGTCAATTTCTTTTGTGATGTTAAAGACGGTCCTTAATTGAATGAAAAAAATTTACTGAACAATATATTTGTAAAATCCATAAGGCTCCTTCTGCGAAGTTATTTTAAAAAAAACGTTACATAATCCACCTTTAGGAGGTTGGTGCCTTCCTTTCATTTAAAGAGTGATTCCAACCCGCCTAAAGTGTCCACATGGTTTATTGATCTCCCCTAACGTGATCGCAGCACCAGAGCTCCTAATAAATTAACAGACTACCTACAGACTTTTTATCAAAATTATACAGACACGGCCTTTGAGGAAAAAGGCATCCCTCTACACGGCTTTTTCGTGGCGATCAGACCCGACCAGTTGAGGTTATGTGAATTCAGACCATTTTTAAACTGCTTGTAATTTAAGATAGGTAAGTCAGATCTTGAAAATTCTTACTTTACCTAAAAGGTCTTCTCATATGCTTTCTAAAAATATATAACATGTGAGAGTTTCATGAAAAACCGCACTTTTTACCATAATTTTAATTTAATGTGAAACGGTTTTTTTTAACATGACTTTTTAAATGCATGATAAAACTGCATGAATTTAAATAGCAACTTAGGGGACGTTAAGACGGATCGATTAAAACCGTTCCGGCCAAAATCGGTTGAACCTGTGACGAGATATTCTAGTGACATTGATTTGGTACACATGTCTACATACAGCCAAACACACAGACATTTGCTCAGTTGGTGATTCTGAGTCGATATGTACAAATGAAGGCAGGTCTAGGAGGTCTAATTAAAAAGTTCATTTTCCGAGTGATTTTATAGCCTTTCCTCAGTAAGGTGAGGAAGGCAAAAATCATCACAAAAGTCTGTCGGGTTCCTTTATCGAGGAGATTGTTATCTGACTGCTTTCGCAAAGAACTCCAGCACAGATTGTTCATTTTTTTATCTGACTACCATCGCAGAGGTCTGTCAGGCTCCAACACAGAGGAGACTTTTTTCTGACTACCATCGCAGAGGTCTGTCAGGCTCCAACACAGAGGAGACTTTTTTCGGACTACCATCGCAGAGGTCTGTCAGGCTCCAACACAGAGGAGACTTTTTTCTGACTACCATCGCAGAGGTCTGTCAGGCTCCAACACAGAGGAGACTTTTTTCGGACTACCATCGCAGAGGTCTGTCAGGCTCCAACACAGAGGAGACTTTTTTCTGACTACCATCGCAGAGGTCTGTCAGGCTCCAACACAGAGGAGACTTTTTTCTGACTACCATCGCAGAGGTCTGTCAGGCTCCAACACAGAGGAGACTTTTTTCTGACTACCATCGCAGAGGTCTGTCAGGCTCCAACACAGAGGAGACTTTTTTCTGACTACCATCGTAGAGGTCTGTCAGGCTCCAACACAGAGGAGACTTTTTTTCTGACTACCATCGCAGAGGTCTGTCAGGCTCCAACAAAGAAGAGACTTCAAAATTAACTATGACTAATCAATTACAACGGCAAAAAAACGTTGCTCAAATCAAATTTCAAAGCAAAACATTGTTTGTCAATTTCTGCATAAATCTATAAAATTTTCATTAGAATTCTAAAACGCTAGTTTTCCATTTCCACAGCATCAAGCAACAATCTAATATTGCATCAAATTCACAGTAAAAATTTATCGTCAATAATAACAACAATCAAATCTTCATTCAAATGAGAACTAAACATTTTCATTAACCATAAAATTAATAATCAAATTTTGCATCAACTTCAAAACAAATCATTGGTAATCAATTACCATATAAACAATCGAATATTGCGTCAAATTTAAAACTCAAAATTGCCCACCATAAAATAACAATCAAATATTGCATGAAATTTAAAACCGAGTAAAAATACCGTTCTATAATAACAATACTCAAATTCAGAAAACAAATCTTGGCCTTCGATTGGCCACAACAAAAAGCAAATCTATCATCATATTCAAAATAATACCTGGTTTTCGATTACCACAATATCAATCAAACCTCGTATCTTACTCGAAACAAAATATTGGTTTTCATTTATCGCAAAAATAAGCAAATTTGTCATCTTATCATAACAAAACATTGGTCTTTAATTCCCTCATCAACAATCAAATCTTTCAATCAAAATTAAACCTGTAAATTTTGTTATTTGTGATTTTATTGGACTTTGCATCAAGTCATTGCCACAACAAGCATATCTTTCATTAAATTTAAAACAAAACTAACAAGAAGCAAATATTTATCTTATTCAAAAATAAACATTGGTCTTCAATTACCAAAGTAACCAGCATCCAATCCAAAATAAAAAATAAAAATAATGATCATGATCATCAATAATAACAACAATCCATAACAATCAAATTTTGCATCAAATTCAAAACATTGGTCGTCAATTACAATAACAACAATAAAATTCAAACAACAAATTTGATTTCAATTACCAAAACAATAACTAAATTAAAAACAAATTATCTACCTTCAATCGCAAACTAATCCTCCATTTAATTCATAAAGAATTATTGATTTTCAATTTCCACAATCTTGTCAAATCGCTTGTCAAATTATAAACAAAATATTGATTTTCATCAATCACAAAAATAAGAAAAAAAAATTGAAGTCTAATTCGTAACAAAACATTGGAGTTCAATTTCCACAACAACGATTAAACATTGCATCAAATTAAAAACAAAACATTGGTCGTCAATCAAAACAACAACAATCAAATCTAAAGCAAAAATGTGATTGTACAAAAACAATCAAATCTTGAGCAAATTATTTGCCTTCAAATTCCTGCATAAACTTAGAATAAAACATTGTTTTTCAATTATCACAACGAAAAGCCAAACTTACTACTTCAAAACAAAACATTCGTTCCCAATATCACAACAACAAGCAAATCATTCATTAAATTCAAGACCGTCAATTATCGTAGATAGTTTTATGACTTTCATCAATTTCAAATAACAAGTTCAAGCAAAAATCTACCTGTTTCAAAACACAGGCACAACAACAAAGCGAAATTTTGACCTGCTTCCTGGCAGGTAAACAAAACTGTTGGATTTCACAACACAACAATTCAAGCAAAACAAATGATCTTTCATGAATCAAAAAGGTTCGACTTACCGGACTGTGCCATTGTCGTGATCGGGGACTTTCTTTTATAATAAAAACACAGATATTTTGCAATCAACAAACAACACGTCTTATTCCACAGAAATTAACCACAAAACTGATTTGACAATCTTCATTCTCTCTTTCGCCGGCCGCGCGCATCTCATTGTTTTCTCGCTCGTTGTTCTCTCTCGCAGCTCGCTAGCGCGCTCTCGCACTCAATCCACGATTAGCTAACAAGGCAATATTCATGAAGGTGCGCACTTTTTGTTGCGCTCTTAACTCTTATTTATGAATTATATCAATCTTATAATAAATACTCATTTAATAATTTATTACATATTCAATCCTGTAACCCATAATCCCTACACACCTAAGCTTCCATCCACCCCGGGATTCGAACTGACGACCTTTGGATTGTGAGTCCAACTGCCTACCAGCGACTCCACCGAGGCAGGACCCAGGGAGACGACTCCTACACCTGGAATGAGCTATCGACCTAACCTCTAGGTTAGACCGGGGCCAACATTTACTTCCCCATCCGACGGAAGGCGTGATCAGACAAATCTCGTCTCAAAATTTGCCACCGGGACCTTCTAGGATCGAACCCAGGCTGACTGGGTGAGAGGCAATCACGCTTACCCCTACACCACGGTCCCGGCTTGTCGAAGGAAAATCAGTTCTAATTATAATCTCGTTAAATTCAATCATTCTTTAAGAAATAAATCACAATTGGCCAATGGTTAAAGATAACATTATATTGCTAACTATGAAATGATATCAAAATAATAAATTACTGTGACTTTACGCAGCCGATCTATCCAAAAAATTCTTTCCATCAAAATTTCACTGGTCAGTTTTCTTATATACCTCGGAAAAATATGCATCGAAGGCATGAATCGTTCAAAATTGCATAGATTTTTTATTTTGATGGACCGATTAATTTTTTTTGTGAAAAATCAACATGGCTTCCATTTTTGGCCGTTGCTTTTTCGTGTTAATATGGCTGATCTCTTAAAAAACTATTCTCTGTACTCAAAGCAATTATTAGGGCCATTTTTCTTAAGAAGCTCTTGTACAAGAAACTTTAAGAGCTATGTTTCTTGCGAAGCTCTTGTTCAAGATTAAGCAAGAACATGTAGACTGCAGTGAGCTTTAAGGCGATTTAAACCAAGAGCAAAAGGCGTAGTACTGCGACTGTAGCGCATGCGAATTTTAGTTACACGTAAAACGTTTTTTTATGGTTATTTTTTCATCGTTGGATTAAAAACAAAATATCAATATTTTTCATATTATTAATTCATTTATTCGATTGGGATCTTCATAAGTTTTCCTCGCATGAAGGAATTTACCGTCGACCCAACAACACTGATTTTAATAAACAACACTAGACCAACGTTAAAACACTAGCACTCCGCGACGAGTTTATCCGCTTCTCGGAACGCCTTATCCAGCTTGTCCTCGAAAGGCTCTGACGGACAAACGGATGGCCTACCTGATGAATTGTAGCTTGTCAATTCTGCGCGTCGGAGAGAGCTTCACGGTAGCTACGGAATCGGCGCCCATGATGATTCTCGTGCTACTCGATCAGCACGTGCCGGAATAAAACATCTACTGCCCATGCATGCCAATGGACCAAATCGGCATGTACTCGATCACCCTCGGATAGGTGTACCCCGTTACATCCGCGCTGGAGCCGGAAATGGACGAAAAGTATCACTTGTTTACCGGGTTTACAAATTTTGGTAAAAGTTTCTTTGACACTAAACCGACCGACTATATAAAAAATGTGATTTGACAGATCAAGTTCAAATAATCTGGAAATATGCTTTCATAGAACAGAGTAGTTTTAATTTAGTTTCGAATTCCTGTTTCAAAACAGACAAAAATTGAAAAAAAAGAACGGCTGATGGAAAGAATATCCAAACTTAAGGAAGTTCCTTACCTTTGATAGAATCTGAAAACTCACAAGAATTCCCTTCAAAATAAGTTCTGCTTATTTTTATAAAAATTTGGAATAGATTTTTTTTTTGTTTTCGTCAGATATATTTTAAAACACCTAAAGGTTTAAAGTTAAAAATGAAATTAATAAAAACGTTACTTAATCCACGTTGAGGTGGTTGGTGCCTTTCTCACATTAATGCAGTTTTTTTTTCCAAATAGCAATGCAGATACAAATTCAGAATCGAAAATCATACACTCAGATCTTCAATATCATCCCACCTAATTTTCATCAATATATATGAGATCCGGCCACTATAAAATGTATAAATGACACTTAAGTGCTCATAACTTTTGACATGGTTTCAATTATCTAACTAACGACGAATCTCATGATGGAGACGGACATCATTTTCATCGGCATATCTGAGATCTGACCTCCAAAAAGTGTATACACTTGGAACACTTAATTGCTCATAACTTTTGATAGGGTTGTCAGATCTTCAATATTTTGAGCTCGTTTGAAAGGTCTTTAAAATGCCTTTCTAAAAATATATCTTAACTCACGATTTCTTACAAAACCACAATGTTCAAAATCTTCCGAACTTTAACCAAAATTGTTTTTTTTAGAATAACTTTTGGAGTACTTTTCTAAACTTCATAATAATAACTAGGGTCTAAATCGATTCAGCCAGTCCGGAGATAACTGAGTGCATTTTTTGGTGCACGGACTCGCATCCAGACACACGCACAGAACATGATTCTTAGTCGATAGTTATACGTGATGGTTGGTCTACAAGGTTAATTCAATTGGCCTGAGTTCGCTAACGGTTGGCCCTGGTGACAGTTTTCGAGTCCGGATGGGGCCAATGTTGGTCCCAGCCTAACTTATAGATTAGGTTGTTAGCGCAGTCCAGGTGTAGGAGTCGTCTCCCTGTTTTGGTACACGGAGAAAAAAGAGTTCCGAAAATCGTGAACAAGGGTTCATGAAATTGGGAACCACGCACAAAGTGTTCAAATTCCATGGTACGTTTTTCAAAAACGTACCATAAGATTTGAACACATTGTTCGTGGTTCCCAATTTCATGAACACTTGTTCACGATTTTGGGAACTCTTTTTTCTCCGTGTAGAGTCGCTGATCGGCATTTATACTCACAATCCAAAGGTCTTCAGTTTGAATCCCAGAGTGGATGGAACCTTATGTGTAAATAGAGGTTTGGGTAGTCACACCGTAGACAAGTATTGAACATTTTGGCCAAAAGGTAAAACAAAACATTGAATTTCCATTTAATCCTCGCGGTTTTTTCTCGAAACATCAAAAAGCGACAAACGACAAGATAGCACGACAGCGTCAATATAAGACATAAAAAGCAACTTGTCACAATTTCTGCACAATGGTAATATTTGCGATTTTTTCAACATGAAAAGCGGGTCCACGCACTCATTTTCCAATATCCACAACGTCCTCAACCAGCGCATCCAAACCAGCAGCCGGAACCGCATATCCAGCAATCTCTTCGGTGCCACGTGTCAGTACAGTTCAGTAGCACCACTAAGCACTCTTCCGATGATGCAGTCAACTCTTCCATCGACGTCGTCGTCGTCGTGCGAATGTATCCCATGACGAGGCAACTCCTCCATCCGGTGCTCAAATCCGGCCACAAAACTGCAGCCAGAAAGGAACCGTGCGCTCTGTTAAGTACACAATGACACACTGTCACGAGATGATATGACGTATACGTCACCATAACTCCCACTACGTTTGCTGCGGCGTAGCGGATATTCTCAAAGGAAAGAGTTTTTGTTGTGTAGTTTGGTGGTTGACAATTGAGTCGTTAGATCCAATTTTAACTAAACTTTAATGCTATTTGTGAATTTTTAGATTGATTCGATTGATCCAAATTCGGAGCTCAATCCCCGGCTCGGACCAACACAATTGGTTCTCTTTCTGAATTCGATTCACATAATTAGATTTGGTATTAAAAGACTTTTGGACTGGATTCGAACCAATGTTTGAAGACCTGGGAAAGGTCAGAAGTTTAAGATTTTTGATAAGATTAGAGATAAACCCATAATAGTGTTATTTTATTGCGTAACGCAAAGCATGGATTTGCAGAATCCAAGTAATTTTGCTCCAGCATCGCCCTAGTATGCATTCGTATTGCCCGGTACCGGTTATCGATTACTTGCGCTACATTATGCACGTCCGTCCGGTTGCATGCATAATGCAGCATGCAGCAACTCATCGAAGTCCCGTCAACTCCCAAATCGATTCGAAACGGCTGTTCTAGGTACCAGCAGAAAGGTTGGAAGCTTTCATCCAGCTGCAGCAGCAGCAAGCTCATCGCTGTCAGTGGCCATGTACTGTTTACTTTTTCTTTTTTTTTTATTGCTATATATACTTGGTTGAGCAAATTTTGGGAAAATTTCAGCAATATGCAACGTTGGAGCGGAAAGTGGCCGAGAAGAAGGCTCAATTGTGAAATTGACTTCGATCCGGCTAAGTGGTACATAAAGTGAGCCATATTTTGGACTGTTTGATGGCCTTTTTGGAACCTAGTTTGAATCGATCATCAGCCAGTTTGATATTTACTTAATTTCTTAAACCATGACTTTCAACAAAACTTCAAAACTCTTGGGAGAATCTGTAACGCATAGCCCAAAATTTTTTAAGAAGATAACAACATGTCATTGTTTAGTGCGTCCATCCCGGGAATTCCCGGGACAAAAATCCCGGGATTTTTCCAAAAACGGGAATTCCCGAATCCCGGGAATTTTCATAATTTGTCCCGGGAATTCCCGAAATTGAAAAAAATCTAATTATCTGTCTGGAAATTCAGATTTGGTTGTAGAAATAGATGAACAGTTGAATACATAGTAATCGATACGAAATTTAAAGCATTCAAATTCGTTTTTGGCATATATCAGCTTTGATTTGGCTTATTAGGGAAAATTGCATTATTTTTATTTCACAGTTCCCCAAAATGCCTACCGCTTTTAATATTTTCTATTTGATTTTATGTTTTTTTTTAAAGACTGGGTATTATATTTTTATTTAGGATTTTAAATTTGAAAAAAATATCATCTTAAATTATTCTTCATCAAACACCGGAATCTGAGGCAAATCACGAAAAATTTAACGAATTAAGACAGCTATTTAAGTCCGATTTCCAAATTTATTGCTTTGGAATCACTTGTACCTTTTCAGCCTGTAGTCCTGATTTTTCCAGGTTGGCGGTAGTAACTTAAAGATTATTAGTAAAATATGTTTTATGTAAAATAAGACAATCAAACTTATCTGAAATTTTACATTGACTGATATCATTTTATTTCTAGAGTTTTTGTTTTTAAAGGTCCTATACTGCCCATGTTCGCATAAATGTCCCATATGCAAAAAAAAGCAAGCAGAGAAAAACGCATTTGAAGTTTGTCCCACACATAGGGTAACGTGTTAAGTTTTCACTAAAAAACTGGATTTCCTCCTGATTTCTAGAACAAAGTACTGGATAGGTTTTTCTGAAAGATCTCGCGATTCTGAACAAAACTGCATCAATAACTCAAAAACGATGAAAATGGCATTTATGCGATGAGGAGCAGTATATACATATAAAAAACATATGGGACCTTTTTTTTAAAAAAAAAACTCTGGTTTTGTTGTCGCTTCTCGTTTTTTTACGTTTTTAAAATAAAATTTCAAGCTTTTCTAGTAATGGCATATAAAAAATATATAAATGAAATATATTTATAAAACACTTATTTCATTTAAATCACATTAAAATTGAAATTTGTAGTTTTTTTTTAATCCAAAGCACAGCACAAACAAAACAATTTTTAATTTGAGTTATTTAAAAACTGTCGTCCTTGTTTAGATTGAAGTGTAGACTGTCGCCAATAATCGTATCAAATATTATGAAAACATAGATTTTATGACTGCTTCAAAAATTTCCCGGGATCCCGGGAATTCCCGGGATTTCAAAAATATTTTTCCCGTTTCCCGGGAAATTCAAAACCCGGGAAATTTGGACGCCTTATCATTGTTGTACCACGACGCGCACCACCACCACCGCATGACGCGCGGAAGTCACGAAAAACGGATATAATCAAGCACATGACCGGTGGGTGGCGGCGGGCGGAAAAGCTCGCCGATAGCAGCACACGCGTTGGAGAATATGGGCAAAAAATAACACTTCAAAGTTCAAACATGATGCTGTGCAAGTTTGGCCCAGGCTAGGGCGGCCCGCTATCATTGTTACAACTTTCTATCCATTCGGAGGGAGATTCTTTTTTGCTGCAACTCTCTCTTGCGTTCCTCTTTGTTGTTGAGTTGTGGTCCCCTCCACCAGTGAACCATTCCGATTCTTCCGGGACTAGAAAAGTTATTATCCCATTATTCCCACCCTTGCCTCGGCAACGAATGTCATACAGGATCCATGCTTGCAGAGGTGATACTTTTTTTAAAAGAAAAATCACAAATATTAGCGATGTTCCTAACAACTATGGCACATTTTCGTATGAAAAAGCAAAATTGCATTTTTGCTCAAAATTTAAGCAAAATGAGCTTTTTCCTTCTCTGGACAGACCAAATCCTAGAAGGAAACCGCAACATAAAGCCTGTACAAACGCACACCCACCACCCAGTGACTGTGATCCTGCCTTCAAAACTGTCTGTCCAGAAGCGGAAGTTGGGCCAGCAGCTTTGAACCCCGGGCTCCCGCCAGCGGTGGTCCTGTCATACACCCATAACGGATGGTCGAACGTGGTGACATCAATATAACTCTCCCCACACTCCCACTGCTCCTACTCCTCCTCCAACCAGGCAATACTTCCTTTGTGGTGGTGATGGTTTGGCACGGCATGGCAGCACAATATTTATGAAAACTTTGCTACTTGATAATAACGAACGAGACTCCGGGGATGATAAGTGAGATCTCTCTCTCTCTCTCTCGCTCTGTCGTACATCCCTTTATGGCCGCTGTGACGGCAGCAGCAGTACCGGAAGTGCTTATCGGTACTTATCGAGGGGTAGGCACTAGGATTCTACAAAAGCCCTCCTCGACGATGGACACGAGGACGGATAAAAATATCCGGCTGAAGCTGAAGCCGTGATGAGCTTTTAATTTGTTCCAGAACTTTGGCCACTGGTGCCATCGAATTCTGGACGGTCGTTATCGAGTCGAGTGGGGTTTGTTCTCAGGCTAGAGAGCGAAGCGAGAAGGGGAAAAAATATATAAATTAGGCACGTGCAGAGGATTTCACGGCCAACACCGGTGGTGGAATCAGCGACGAGTCCGGAGGGTCATTAAGTCGAACAGCCTTCGGGCAGGTCGTTAGTTTTGGGGGGGCGGGCGAGTGGAAGCGAAATACAGATGTTTGTAGGCTGAGTCGTCTGGATAAATTGATTCTTTGTGGGGATTTATTAGTGAGTCCGTTAATCCTGAAAAAAACATGTTTATGAGGGTCAACCACAGTTTAAATGTGTGTTGTTTATGTTTTCAATCGAAACAACTAAATTTATCTGATAGCAATTATTTAAGTCAAACGTAAAACAAATGAAGTGAATTGAAAGAAGATTTTGGAATTACTCTTCCTGCCATTCTATAGTGACTAAGTTGCTTCACCAGCAATACAAAAATTGGTCATTTTTTTAAATGGTCTCAGCACCAAAAAAGGCGTCGGAACTCTTTTTTAGTGAGGTGAGAAAGGCACGTACCACGTAGGTGGATCAAGTCATCTATTAGATTAAAGGAGTCTTAAATAGTTTAAGCTCTTATTTTTTTTTTTGTTGTATTCATTATTAAGCCTATTGATTATTTAGCTTTTCCTTAAAAACTAAAATGGTAATTCTCCGCCAACTCACACAGCAGTTGCCCCGACCCCTCTTCGATTTGCGTGAAACTTTGTCCTAAGGGGTAACTTTTGTCCCTGATCACGAATCCGAGGTCCGTTTTTTGATATCTCGTGACGGAGGAGCGGTACGACCCCTTCCATTTTTGAACATGCGAAAAAAGAGGTGTTTTTCAATAATTTGCAGCCTGAAATGGATATGTGAAAGAAATTTGGTGTCAAAGGGACTTTTATGTAAAATTTGACGCCCGATTTGATGGCGTACTCAGAATTCCGAGAAAACATATTTTTCATCGAAATAAAAAAACACCAAAAATGATTTAAAAACTCTGTCATTTTTTGTTGCTCAACTGTAAACAATTTTGAAACATTTTATTTTAAGGTCAATTTAATGTACTTTTCCACTCAACACAAAAAATTTCATTTTAAAATTTCGTGTTTTTTCTAACTTTGCAGGGTTATTTTTTGAGTGTAACAATTTTTTACAAAATTGTAGAGGTTTTCCTCTCTCCCTATTCTCCTTTTATTTTTTGAAGGCAGGTTGAATCAACTATTATAGCTGCCAACCTGGGTAAATAAAACAAAAAAAAAACAAAATTGTAGAGGAGACAATTAATAAAAATTTTGATATAAAATCATAAGAAGTTTGCTTATTATCATCACGAGTTATCGTGATTTCAATAGTGCGTCCATCCCGGGAGTTCCCTGAACAAAAATCCCAGGATTTTTTCCAAAACCGGGAATTCCTGAATCAAGGGATTTTTCTTATTTTATACCGGGATTCCCGACATTGAGAAAAAAACTTATTTTGGTCTGGAAATTCTGATAAGGGTGTAGAAATAGATGCACATTTGAATACTTAATAATCGATAATTACTATAAAGCATTCAAAATTTGTACTCCATATATATCAGCATTAATTTAGCATACTATGGAAAATTGTTAAAATTTTAGATTCTAAATTTAAAAATGGCCTAACGTTTAATATTTTTTAATATTATTTTATATTTTTTTTGAAAGACTGGGTATTCATTATTCTGAATTTGAAAAAAATATCATAATTAACCATTTTTCATCAAACACCACCGCCTGGGGAAAATCAGGACAAAAAGAACAAAATAATACAATTTGTTTTTTTTTTTTTTTTTTGAAAATGTTTCAATTTTTTCCTAGATCAGTGCATAATTGGCAAAGGGAGCGCGTGGTCGTAAAAAATATTCGGAGTGAAAAGTGATTTTTTTTTTGTGTGAGCCTTTTGTTTCGCATTTTTGTCGTTGTCGGGGGGATTATGTTTAAATTTTTCGAATAAGGTTTTATTTTTTTTTTGCGGTGAAAAAGCCATTTCGAATGATCGAAAGACGCACTGACAATTTGGATCGTTGAGTTAATAGTGGAGCAAAATAACTGTGTATGAGTGATTTTGTGTGTTAACCAGAAAGACCTTCCCATAGCATCGTTGCTCGGAAGGCTCACCGACGGGTCTGTTATGAAAGTCCTCCCCATAGCGTCGTAGCTCGGGAGGCATCGAAAAGCCAATACCTTATCCTACTAACCCAAAAAAATATTAATCACGTGATGCTTGAAGGAGATGCTGTGGATTCAGCGGTCTCAAGCGGTATCAACAAGTATATAGCGAAAAACTATGTGCTTGATGAGTCTGAAACTTCAACTATCGGACTAACATTCCTCCCTTTCGTTGAACTGAAGGCTTCTTGGGAGGGCGCCGGTATTGACTAATCAAGTAGGGATCTTCAGAGGTTAAGCAGTGAATGGATGGTTTGCTCCCACTGATCATTTTTGATATATTGTTTAACTTCAGCTGATCTGCCAATAACGGAGTAGCAGCTCATTGGCAGTCAACCATGCTCATGCTCATGCTCAAAATGTTTCGATTTTTTTCCTATACCTATTTAGACTTTTTTCTTTATTTTCCCCAGCTGGCAGTAGTGTTTCGAAGATAATTTGTGAAATATGTTTTAAATGAAACATGAAATTCTTAATTTATCTTAAATTAAACATTAACTGATATCATTTTATTTGGTTTCGCTGCTGTTTAAAAAAAAAGCTTTTTTCAAGTTATGTTTAATATTTAAAAATAATCAAAATGTATTTAAAAGAGACGTATTTAATTCAAATCACAAAGGTTTATTTAAGAAGTTTTATTAAAAATCCAAAGCAAAACAAAGAAAAAAAAATAAAATCAATTTTTAATTTGTTTTAAGCTACACCCAAAACTGGCAGCGCTAGTACGAGATAATGATGGTCTCGAGTCGAGAGAATAGTGGTACCATTCACGGACGCAGAGAACACAGCTCGAGATGGGCGATATAACTATTCTCTCGAGGTTCATTTGCAAAAAAAGTTCATCCGTCAAACAAAAAACCAAAAGTGTCGACAACGGGAATCGAACCAGAGACCTTTGACAAACCAATCCAATGACTTAACTGCCTCGGCCACCACAGCTTGGTGACCATGGAGAAGTCAGAAGTCGATGTATGACACTTGTTGGAGATTTATTGATTCAACTAACGAATGAACTCATTTGTTATCATGGTGTGAGTTGGTACCATTATTCTATCGATTTTGGCACTGAGCCCTCAATAAATTTTGAGAGAACGATTATCACGACTCTGAATTTTGGGTGTATCTAAACACTGCTGTCCTTGTTAAGATTGATTGCAGATTATCACCAACTGATAATATTGAGCTGATTCTTTGATTTTAAGCATAAAAACCAACTTTATCCACCTATGTGGTTGGTGCCTTCCTCACTATTTACCAACACTTAGTAAAATGATGGGTTGGAACTCAAATTTCATCTATTTTTTAAGATCCGGAGAAAAAAATGCACAAATATCACTCAAGTTGTCATACCTTGAGACAGGGTTGTCAGATCATCAATGTTTTGGACTCGTTGGAAAGGTTTTTTCAATTACCTAACCAATGGTGGGTCGGGTGATGGATTCGGACATAGTTTACATATGTACGGGTATATGTGAAAACACATTTTTACACATAACTTTTGAAGTACTTATCAAAATTTCAAATAATTCAATAGCGACGTATGGGACCTTAAACCAAGCCGAATGCAACTGGTTTGGTCAACATCGGTTTAGCCAGTGCTGAGAAAACAGAGTAAGAATTTTGGTCACATACACACACATACACACAGACATTTGTTCAGTTTTCGATTCTGAGTCGATATGTATACATCAAGGTGGGTTTTCGAGCTTTAAAAAAAATAATTTTAGAGCAGGATTATAGCCTTACCTCAGTGAGTAAGGCAAAACGGAACTCGGGTTCGCGATCAGGGACAAGAGTTTCCCCTTAGGCCAAAGTTTCACGCAAATCGAAGATAACTTTTTCCGATCTCGTGTGAGTTGGTAGAGAATTACCCAAAAGACAAAACAGTCTAATCTAAAACAGATACATCATCAAACCATGCATGCAAAACCAACCGTCGGATGATGGTTTATTCAATTACCGAGTTTAAAATTTATGGACCGTTATCATTCGCCAACAAATAAAAAAAACTAAACCTTTGCAGAATCGGTCGAGAATACCTCCAGCTAAAACCGTTCTCATTAAGAGGCAGTATTTGTAGATTCTGCTCGGTTTGTTCTAGAGGTCGTATCGAGGTGCTCCGATTGGGATGAAACTTTCAGCGTTTGTTTGTCTATACATGAGATGAACTCATGCCAAATATGAGCCCTCTTCGACAAAGGGAAGTGGGGTAAAACGGGCTTTGAAGTTTAAGGTCCAAAAAACCTAAAAAATCTTAAAATTGCTCGCATTTCCGTAAAACTTTATCAATTCCAACTCTTTTAGATGCATTCGAATGGTCTTTTGAAGCACTTTAAAATGTGTAATAGACATCCAGGATTGGTTTAACTTTTTCTCTTAGCTTTTGCAAATTACTGTCAAAAATGGTTTTTTTTTAAAACTTCAATAACTTTGTGCAACAGCCTCCAACACCCATACTCCCATAGGTCAAAAGATAGGTAATTTCATGGACTATATGCCTACGGTGTTAACTTTTTGGCCAATCGCAGTTTTTCTCATAGTTTTTCGATTTTTCTAGAACAAACATTTTACAACGTTAGTTTTTGGCGTGTAGGCCGCCATAGCGGCACTTTTTGGTCTCAATTTTGTCATATTCGGAATCCTCGGACAATTTCACGTAAGTTAGAAGTATTGGAATTGTAAATTTGTTTGGAAAAATTGCCATTTAGAATGAATTAAAAAAAAATAACAATTTGTTGGATTAGGGGTAAAACAGGTTTTTGCCTACTTGATACAGCATTTGACGTATTGATCACAGGGTAAATAAGATCTATTTCTTTTTTCAAAAATGTTTTATTTAATTATTTTTTAAATCAAATTTACAAATCCAATACTTCTAACTTACGTAAAATTGTTCGAGGATTCCGAATATGACAAAATTGAGACCAAAAAGTGCCGCTATGGCGGCCTACACGCCAAAAACTAACGTTGTAAAATGTTTGTTCTAGAAAAATCGAAAAACTATGAGAAAAACTGCGATTGGCCAAAAAGTTAACACCGTAGGCTTATAGTCCATGTAATTACCTATCTTTTGACCTATGGGAGTATGGGTGTTGGAGGCTGTTGCACAAAGTTATTAAGGTTTTAAAAAAATCCATTTTTGACAGTAATTTGCAAAAGCTAAGAGAAAAAACGAACCAATCCTGGATGTCTATAGCACATTTTGAAGTGCTTCAAAAAACCTTTCGAATGCATCTAAGAAAGTTGGAATTGATGAAGTTTTACGGAAATGCGAGCAATTTTAAGATTTTTTAGGTTTTTTGGACCTCAAATTCAAAGCCCGTTTTACCCCACTTCCCTTTGTCGTAGAGGGCTCATATTTGGCATGAGTTCATCTCATGTATAGACAAACAAACGCTGAAAGTTTCATCCAAATCGGAGCACCTCGATACGACCTCTAGAACAAACCGAGCAAAATTTACAAATACTGCCTCAACACATAAAAAATCATTTTAAAATTTCGTGTTTTTAATAACTTTGCTGGGTTATTTTTTGAGTGTAACAATGTTTTACAAAATTGTAGAGGTTTTCCTCTCTCCCTATTCTCCTTTTATTTTTTGAAGGCAGGTTGAATCAGCTATTATAGCTGCCAACCTAGGTAAATAAAAAAAAAACAAAATTGTATAGGAGACAATCAATAAAAATTTTGATATATAATCATAAGGAGTTTGCTTATTATCATCACGAGTTATCGTTATTTCGATAGTGTGTCCATCCCGGGAATTCCCTGAACAAAAATCCCAGGATTTTTTCCAAAACCGGGAATTCCTGAATCAAGGGATTTTTCATATTTTATACCGAGATTCCCGACATTGAGAAAAAACTAATTTTGGTCTCCAAATTCTGATTAGGGTGTAGAAATAGATGAACATTTGAATACTTAATAATCGATAATTACTATAAAGCATTCAAAATTTGTACTCGATATATATCAGCATTGATTTGGCATACTATGGAAAATTATTAAAAAATTTAGTTTATAAATTAAAAAATTGCCTAACGTTTATTTTTTTTTTTAATATCATTTTATATTATTTTTGAAAGACTGGGTATTTATTATTCTGAATTTGAAAAAAATATCTTAATTGACAATTTTTCATTAAACATCAACGCCTGGGGAAAATCAGGACAATGGTAACGAAATAATAAAGCTGTTGAACCATTTTTTTTTTTTTGAAAATGTTTCGATTTTTCTCCTATACCTATTCAGACTTTTTTCTGATAAGTGCAGTGCTTCTGAGGACGCGCAGTCCTGTTTTTTCGTGATAATTTTCGTCTCTTTTGTGTGGCTGTTTGTGTGCATGGGGTGATTGGTCAGTATAATTGAATAAAGCCGTCATAAGTGCAGTACTTCTCGCAGTCCTGTTTTTTTTTCGCGAAAATTATCGTCTCTTTTGTGTCGCTGTTTGTGTTCAGATTATGTTCCACCAGTGCAAGCGGATGGTTGTTTATGTGCAAAGTAAAGAAAAAAATCAGGATTGTGCCTGCAAGAATGCTGAGTGAAGGGACGCGTTGGTTGGGGGAAATTATTCAATTATGGTTGTGTTTGTGTGCAAAGTGAAAAAAGCAAAAAAAAATGTAAAAAAAAGAAAAAAACAAATCAGGATTGTGAGATGGATTTTTGCGGTGTTCGTTTTGTGCTGTATTCGGGTTCGTGAAAATCAGGAGTGAGTCGCGCTGTAGTTATAAAACAAGATCGATCTTGAAAATTGTTCATATCAATCGGTGAGTTATTGTGTGCTTCAAGCCCTTGTGTTGAAAAGACCTTCCCATAGCTCCGTAGCTCGGAAGGCTCGACGTCGGTTGTTTGTGTGTTAAGCCCTCTCCATAGCATCGTAGCTCGAGAGGCAACGAAAATCAATACCTTATCTAGCTAACAGAATGAAGATCGGAAGACACTTGATGGTTGAGTTCGTCGCGTCTATTCCGTAACAAATTCATAAACTAAATGATTATATAATTAAAAAGCAGACTACGCTATCATTGCAGCATTGCGTTTAACACCACATTTTATAAATAAATATTATTTGGTTTTATCTTTCCACAGCCGGCTGTCTAAGATTAAACCATTTCATTATAAAATTAACAACAGTTAAACGGGAAATGTCTCATCCGCAGCATCCGATTGTTTGCCTTGAGAATAAAATATAATACCTTTCAACAAACACTATGATTTTGGGTCGCATCATCATCTTCTATGATGAATCCTGACCAAACAACCTATCCTACTAACAAGTTTTCAGGTTCCTGGCGCTCGTGGGGTGTAAGCACAGAGTAAATCAGCTGCCCTAGTAGCAACCTGCGCTAACTAACATTCCCGTCCCTTAAAATCGAGATCTACAAACTGACATGGCGGGCGCCGTTGATGGCCAATGACTGTTACCTATTCGCAACTGATCTAGCTTTAGCAATCATGGTGTTTTATCTTTTCAGCGCATTCATATATGCTGTTGATAAGGGAAATACCACTTGATAGTCGAAGTCTATGATCATGGTGCTGAAAGGATATTACGGTTCTGTTCAGCAACGGAGAAGGACAACCATGGGTGGTCTCTCATGCTCATGCTCATGCTATACCTATTCAGACTTTTTTCTTGATTTTCCCCAGTTGGCAGTAGTTGGCAGATTATCACCAACTGATAGTATTGAGCTAATTCTTTGATTTTAAGCATAAAAAGCAACTTTATCCGCCTATGTGGTTGATGCCTTCTTCACTATTTACCAACACTTAGTAAAATGATGGGTTTGAACTCAAATTTCATATATTTTTTAAGAACCAGAGAAAAAAAATACACAAATATCACTTAAGTTGTCATAACTTGGGACAGGGTTGTCAGATCATCAATGTTTTGGACTCGTTGGACAGACCTTTCGATTAGCTAACCAACGATTGGTGAGATGATAAATTTGGAAATAGTCAATACATTTAAGTGAGATCCGGGTATTTTTGAAAACAAATTTTTATACATAACTTTTGAAGTTATTCTCAAAACTTCAAATAATTCAATAGCGACCTATGGGACCCTGAACCAAGCCGAATGCAACTGGTTTGGTCAAAATCGGTTCAGCCAGTGCTGAGAAAACAGAACAAGAATTTTGGTCACATACACACACACATACACACTTACATACACATAGACACTTGTTCAGTTTTCGACTTCAAGTTGATAGGTATACATGAAGGTGGGTCTATGACGTTTCTGAAAGAGGTTCATTTTCCGAGCAGGATTATAGTCTTACCTCATGGCCTATCTACAATCACTTAGCTTAGAAAATTTCACTTAGCTTAGGAATTTGAATCAATGGAAATGAATCTTAGTTTCTACAATGGAAAAGTAATCAAATTAGAAACTGACGTTTGGTTTGGAAAATTTCAAAATCTACGGTAAGTTGACGTTTCCATATCAAAGGTAAACAAACAACTGCATAGCAACGTATATCAGCCCAGCAAGTTTTCTAAGTTGATTGTGGATGACGAACGTAAGTTGCAAACTTTCCTAAGTAACTACTTTACTTAGATGTTCTAAGCTAAGTGATTGTAGATAGGCCATCAGGTGAGGAAGGCAAAACAACAACATATAAAACAAAAACATTGATCTTGGGACATTTTCAAAAATTTCCCGGGATTCAAAAAATATTTTTCCCGTTTCCCGGGAAATTCAAAACACGGGAATATTTTACGCCCTAGATTTCAAGATTTTTTTAAGATTCTTTTTGCGTTTCTCTCTGTTTTGAACGGCCATGATCGACGATGACCAAATTTTTCAAAACATTTTTTCGTAAAATCGTGATAACTCGTGATGTTTATAAGCAAACCCCTTATGTTTATAAATCAAAATTTTTATTAATTGTCTCCTCAACAGTTTTGTAAAACATTATTACAATCTTAAAAAATAAGCCTGCATAGTTGGAAAAATACGAAATTTTAAAATAAAATTTGGTTCTAAATGAAAAAAATACCCTTCTGGGTTAATGTAGATTCAAAAAGTACATTAAATTTTCCCTTAAAATGTTCCATAAAATTGTATACTCCGCCACGAGATATCAAAAAATGGACCACGGATTCGAGATCAGGGATAAAAGTTACCCCTAGGCCAAAGTTTCACGCAAATCGAAGAGGGGTCGGGGTAACTTTTTCCGATCTCGTGTGAGTTGGTAGAGAATTACCCAAAAGACAAAACAGTCTGATCTAAAAAAGATACATCATCAAACCATGCATGCAAAACCAACCGTCGGATGGTGGTTTATTCAATTACCGAGTTTAAAATTTCATGGACCGTTATCATTCGCTAAAAAATAAAAAAATCTAAACCTTTGCAGAATCGGTCGAGAATACCTCCAGCTAAAACCGTTCTCATTAAATATCGAAAGTCTCGTGGGAACGGACAATGCCCTATTATACACAAACACACATACACTTATCCATACACACATCCTCACCGTAAACCATTACACAAATCCTTTGCCGGTCATTGTTGGAAAGCATGCTTTTGCCAAGGACCAACCTCGTGGGCGCCGAATCGTGCTCACGAGTCGAAAAATTTTCCAAAACTTTGAGATCGTTTCCTCTCGTCTCGGCGGATGATGTTTATTTTAATTGAGAATAATTTTGCTTATGCTAGCGCACGCGCATATCCCGCAAAGGCCAGGACCACGGCGGTGTGGTTCTACCCGGTTCTACCCTTGCCGAGTCGGTCTAGGAAACATCCCACGTCACGGCAGCAGCACGGCACCGCTGATGACGTTCACAAGTCCTTTCCCCAGGTGGAATTGTTTGGGTAGGGGTCGTCCTTAAATTAGGTGAAGAACATTTTTTGTTTTTTTTAAGAGATTACAATTCTGGATTAAATTTTCAAAAGGTCCTATCTGCATAGGAAATCTATGACTCAATGGCTGTTTTGAAAATTTACTCTACAATTCTTTTTCCAAAATCGAACACTTCTTTAATCATTAGTACTTGCATGGGCCTATCAATTATTTCATAAATATTGACTTGGAAAACATCTTACTCTGACAATAAATTTAAGATAGAATTTGTTAAAAAATTTGAAATTCCACGATTTTAAATTTGTTCAGTTTTTTTTTTCAAGCTGGTATTTAAAAATAATGAAAACAATTCTGATACAACCCACAGTAGACGCTCAAAACTAAAACGGCCTCGAATTTGTCTGCGAGGATCTTGGATGGAGTTCTGGAGTTTTTTTTTTTGAAAAGGTCCAATAAACCAAATTTCCAGTTTTTGATTTTGGGTGTTTTTCAAACCGCCTTGAGTCAGGGGTATTAAAAAACACCCAAAAAGCAAAAACTGGAAATTTGGTTTATTGGACCTTTTCAAAAAAAAACTCCAGAGTTGTACCAAAGCCCTAAACTGAGAATGTGATTAGAATAGGCACATTTACCGTACACAACAAATGAAGCATTTTTCACGTCCACCCCTTGAAGCATTCGGTTGCTAAAGTACCCTTTCAACGGGCGCGTTGGAGCTTTTCCGCGGCATCAAAGTTTTCTCCTTTTCTCCACCCGGGTGCGTGCAAATGTGTAAGTCTGTGTGTGTTTGTACGTGGCAGCAGCAGCAGCAGCAAACAATAACCCACTTATTTTTCCTCTGCTCTCGTGCTCCTGCTAGTCGAAACAAAAACAGCCAACGACAGCAGCGGCTTAAGGATGAGGGGGAGGAGGGGGAGGAGGGACCCTGAACTTGTTACACAAAAGCGGTTTAATGGCGAATAAATTAATATTGTATGCGCTTTGCGACTTTGTTTTAACATTGACGCAATCGATCATAAGCTGATTAAATGGCGCTTTTGTGCTTTCGGAGGGGCGAGGTATTTGGACGGTATTGATATTTTGTTGCGAAGGGTTTATTCATTTTCTGCAGAAATGTTTGTTTTGAGGAACTGATGTGATGATTTTGAAACATATTTTTTTGTTGGTTTTTCCATACATACTTCATGAAATTTAAAAATATGTCAATCAATGATCATGCCGTTGTTCTCTGACCCATTCTGGCCACTCTGGAATCGGTTACCGGAGGCCCCTTGGGGACACTTCCGAAATATGAGAGAAATCCTATCATCTGACATTTATCAAATTAAGAGGGTAAGAGAACAACAGCATGACCAAAGATCGACATATCTTTCAATTTAATGAAGTTTGAAATGTCGGTTGAACGGGTATCTTGCATATTCCAGAAGTGTCCCCAAGGAGCCAGAATGGGTCAGAGAACAACGGCATGACCAAAGATTGACATATCTTTCAATTTCGTAAAGTTTGATATGTCGGATGATAGGGTTTCTCTCATATTTCGGAAGTGTCCCCAAGGGGCTTCGAGGGTCTCAAAAGAGTTTTTTTTTCGGTTGTTGCAGATTCCTGGTGGCCAAAGTGACCAAATCCGGTTTTTCAGGTCGGTTTCAGAAAGGGGAATTCCTAAGCTTTCATTCGAGACTAAGTGAACCAAATTTGGTCAAAAACTATTTTTTTGGCGATTCTTTAAAGTTTGGAGTCGAAAGGACCCCAATACCTACTGTGTGATTTTTTTTTAATACCATGGTTAAGGACCATTTTACATAAACTTTCAAAATGGGTTCGAGGGCCATAACAAATCATCTCGCGTGCCACGTTTGGCCCGCGGGCTCGCGGATCACCCCAGCTGTGGGGCGTTGAAGTTTAAACAGTCCAGTCTTTATTATCCGAAGCCTCGATTTTCCGAAGTTTCGATTATCTGAAGGTTTGTATGAGACTTCGGTTACAATAAATTATTATGTTTTGGAATCGGGATGATGTCAGCTATACACTACACTAATAATTACATGACATTTTTTCGTATTTTCAGAAAAATACTAAAAATTTAAGTATTAACTATTCGTTTATCAAATGATCGGGACTATTTATACTTAAATTTTTGAAGATACTTAAAATTTTCACAAAACTACGTATTTTTGGAAAAAAAATTACTAAAAATATCAGTTTTAAATATGGGTGTCAAATGACCGGGATTGTTCATACATTCGAAAGCTATTACACATTTTTTTGAAGAAACTTAAAATTTTCATAAAGCTATGTATTTAACAAAAAAATAATCAAAATTTAAGTTTATAATAGGGGTATCAAATAATCGGGATTTTTTCATACATTTCCATAGTTACAATATTTTTTGGGAAACCCACAAAATTTTCACAAAACGACGTATTTTTTTTCCAAAAAATTACTCTAAATTTAAGTTTTTTAACAATATACGTATCAAATGATCGGGATTTTTTGATACATTTTGAAGGTTATAACACTTTTTTTTAATTTTGAGCACAATTTTTTGAAAATACTTTAAATTTTCACAAAACTACGTATTTTTGGAAAAATACTAAAAATTTCAGTTTTAACAAATGATCGGGACTTTTCATACCTGGAGATTTTTTTGAATAGTTCCAATAAACAAATTTTCAGTTTTTGCTTTTTGGGTCTTTTTGAAACCGCCCTGAGTCAGGGGCAAAAAACTGAAAATTTGGTTTATTGGACCTTGTCAAAAAAAGCTCCCGATACATTCGAAAGATATTATACAATTTTTTGAAGATACTTAAAATTTTCACAAAACTCAAAATTTAAGTTATATGGGTATCAAAATTTGTTTTTTCAAACACTTTGATAGTTACAATATGTTTTGTGAAACCCTAGAAATTTTCACAAAAGTACGTATTTTCTGAAAAAATACTCAAAATTTAAGTTTTTTTTTACAATATGGGGATCAAATGAACGAGATTTTTTCATGCCTTTTGTTAATAATTTTTTTTTTGGGTGAAAAACTCAAAATTTTCATTCAATTACGATTTTTTTAAATATTAAAATTTAGTTTTTGTTTCAAAATAAGTAAAATATAATTGGGAAAATTTCATAGAATTTTTTTGAAAATATTTTTGAGTATTTTCAGAAATACGTAGTTTTGTGAGAATTTTAAATATTTTCAAAAATGTGTGTTATAACTTTTGAAATATTTGAAAAAATCCCAATTTTTGATGCCCATATATTTCAAAAATGATATATTTCAAATTTTCAGAAAAAAAACGTAATTTTTTTGAAAATTTTGAGTTTTTTTTGTCAAAAATGTGTGTTTGACTTTCGAAATGTATGAAAAATTCTCGATTATTTGATACCCATATTATAATTAACTGAAATTTTGAGTATTTTGCAAGAAATACGTAGTTTTGTAAATATTTTGAGTATTTAAAATATATGACTATCGAAATGTATGAAACACCCGATCAATTGATACCTATATTTTAAAAAAATGAAATTTAGATTTTTCAGAAAAAACGTATTTTTGTGAATTATTTCAGTATTTTAAAAATGTGTGTTAGAACTTTGAAAATTTATGATAAAATTCTGATCATTATGGTGTTTAGTAGAAACAGTAATTTTGAGTATTTTTTTTTCGAGAAACATTGCATTTTCAAAATACGGAAAAATACGTATTTTGTAAAAAATTTCATGTAAGTATAATTGCAAAGGACAGCTGGACAGCAATTCCCTACAACTTTGACAAAGGGTACAAAAAGATCCAAGTTGCGATCTCTAAACTTTAACCGATATGGCTTAAATTAGCACAGTTACTTATATTTACATAAAGAATCGAACCAGGAGGTATCTCTTAAGGTTTTCCAAAATTTTCATTTTTCTTGTAACTCTATTGGACACTCAATAATATTTCAACTGATCGAATTCAGAAGAATATTCAGAAATAATAGGTACACGGAAAAAAACAATTGCGGATTTTTTAATAACTTTGTTTTTCACAATCCTAAAATACGTATTTTTTGATTTTCAAGATTTTTTGAAATGTTTTAGGGGAAAAAACCTGCAACATGGTCAAAAAATGTGTCGCCGAGTAATGATTTTTTGAAAAAAAAATGATTTTTGGAAAAAAAAACGAAATTTCATGCAAAAGCAAATATGACGTATTTTTTTAATGTAAATTTCAAATTTTTGATAAAGTGCTCCGTTTTCAAGATAAAGCCACCGAAAATTTGATTTTGGCGAAATATTTGCAGTTTTTCGATTTTTAAAAATAATGACCATGAGTGACCATTTCATAAAAATATTTTTTTTGAAAAGTTCAGAAAATTTGCTGTAAAATTGTCTTAGAGACATTGAAGATTGGACCTTTGGTTGCTGAGATGAAGCGGCTTTAAGAAAAAGAAACACGAATATTGAAGTTTTTTAAGTCTCACCTAAAAAACCCGAAAAACGAAACTATTGGCACTACGCCCCCCGGGGCATGGCCTTCCTCTAACGTGGGATTTCTGCTCCAGCGCCTCTGACGAGACAGGAGAAACCGGGACCGACGTTTTACTTCACCATCCGATAGAAGCTCAGTGGATAAGGCGGGAATCGAACCCGCGTCTCATAGCATCATCGGGATCGGCAGCCGAAGCCGCTACCCCTGCGCCACGAGACCCACAAAAAACCCACCTTATTTTAATGTCGATATATCAGCAACTAATGGTCCGATTTTCAATGGTAAAACATAAAACATTGGTGAAATTTTCCGATCTTTTTGAAAAAATATTTTGATTTTTTTAAATCAAGACTAATATTTGAAAAGGGTCAAACATTGAATATTACGTTCATTAAAAAGCTAGTATTAGTTTAATTTTTTTCAAAATATTTTTTTCGAAAAGATTGGAAAATTTCACGATTTAATATTGAAAATCGGATCATTATTTACTGAGACATCGCCATCAGAAAATGGTGGGTTGTTTTGGAGAGACTTTGAAAACTTTAATTATCCTGTTTCTTTTTATTTAAGCCACTGTCTCTCAGCAACCAGAGGTCCAATCTTCAATGTCTCTTAGACAATTTTATAGTAAATTTTCTGGAATTAAAAAAAACTATTTTTAGAAATGGTCACTATTTTTAAAAATCGAAAAACTTCAAATATTTCGCTTAAATTAAACTTTCGGTGGGTGTATCTTGAATACAGAGCCCTTTATCAAAAAATCTGTAAAGTACTTTTTGATTGCAAATTCCATTTTACATTTAAAAATTACGTCAAATTTGCTTTTGCATAAAATTTCGATTTTTTCCAAAAATCAATGTTTTTTTCAAAAAATTGTAACTCGGCGGCAGTTGCGGGTTTTTGTCCCCTAAAACATATAAAAAAATCACGAAAATCAAAAATTACTTATTTTGGGAAATTGAGTTTTTGTGAAAGAAAAGTTTATCAAAAAATTTATTTTTTTTCTCAATAGTCCTCAACAATACCAACAACTTTGCCGAAGACACCAAATTGATCAGAAAATTCACTCAAAAGTTACAGCTGTTGGAATATTTACGTACCATTTTTGTATGGACAGCAGCCAAAATTGTATGGAGACTTGTATGGGTGAACCAATGACACAAAAAAGCTTATTTGGTTATAGGGAAGGCCCCCACAAAGTTTGAGCCAAATAAAAAAATACAAATAAAATCCATTTCCGGTTTTGGTAGAGAATTGCTCTTTGATTTATCGGTTTTGAAGAAATTTTGTGTAGGTAAATCATAAAAAGTAAATATTTTTAAAGATTTCTCACTGACTTCAAATGCTGCGGTAAGCTTTAAACGTTATGCTACGCACAAACACCAGCTTGCGTCAGTAGGTATCCCGTAATGACGTTTGTATTTAATTATTCACAGGCTTGACCTTTTGCGCCGAAAAAAAAGTTCTATACACATTGTTCACAAACAATAGTCGTCTACAAAAAATACAACTTACCCTTAGTGTTGAGTTGGAAACTTCTTCCAAAAGATTTGATGCTCATTTGTTGAGCTTTAATTCTATCATTTTGTCAGGTTCTTGCTTGAATAATTTTAAGTCATCAAATCTCAACCCCCGAAAGCAATACGTTTTCATGGCACTAAAATGCATCCCAGATTCTCGTGCTCTCCGTTTACGAGAATGCAGTCCAACTCGTCAGCACAATTAAAAGCGGTAATAAAGTTGCCCCAATAAACGACAAAGTACCTACCGAAAAAAAAACCGTGAAGTAGATTTTCTTCCCTGCCAAGACTCAACATTGCTTGCACGCGAATCTTTCGAGTTTGGAAGGGGGGAGCATAATAAATTCTGCATATTTACGGGTTTAGGCAATATGGAGGTCGCAAATACCGGTCATTATACGATAAATTCGTGACGGCGGCGGGGAGTCATTACTGTTTGGAGAGTGAGCGAGGGAGGGGGGGGGGGCTTAAGGGGACACATTGGCTAATCCGCGTGCATGATTATCCGTTAAAGTCCATGATCCACCCCCCGTGTGTGTGTGCGGAAACCACCTGGCTGCGGTTGGGCTGGTCAGCGGGAACCCCGACCACTAGTTAGTGACCGGTCCTGGCGTGAGAGTTGACCATATTCGGGGTTCGGCTGATAGAAATCGCTGGCGCTGTGGTCGATGGCGTCCCCGGGGGTTGTTGTTTGCATTTTGACCCGTAAAACCAACTGATTAGTGAGTGTGTGTAAGTGCATGGAAATGCATGTTTCACTAATGGATTAGCGTTTTCTTGTTAAATTTCGACATCAGAATTGTGTGGTTTAAATTACCAGTGACATTAATCTAATCGGAGTTGGGTTCATTTTTCAGTGTTTCATGTGTTATGAAAGTTTTAGACTTTATTTTATAGCATTAAAACATTAAATGCAACTAATATTTTTTATTGTTTTTTTTCTCTTTATAGGTAAGCATCATTAGACATCAAACAAAATTGGATTCAAGGTATTCTTTTCGAAAAGCATAAACATTTCACTGCAAATCGCTCGAAATGCCCCAAAAAATGACCAAACTCCACAGTCAAACCGACCAAAGTGATCAACCAGCTCCGATTCGTTTCATCGGCAGAACTTTGGTAGGTCACCCGAGCGCATCACAATTTCAAACCGAAAGCTTCAAAATGTGCGACCAAGCTCAAAGAAGGGGGGTGAATTTTCATTATGCAAAAAATGACAAGCAGTGCGACTGAAAAAACTAGGCAAAAACAAAGCACGAAAATCCTCACTTTCAGTCCACTGACTGTGGAAGGCCAAGCTGAAAACTCACACACACACACGTAGCAACTCATGCTCACACATTCGGGATATTTTATTCAAATGGATTGTTTGATGTTTTTGTTATCGCTCCAGCAGTGAAAAGCCGGCTTGGAAATGAAGGATTCTTTTTTTTTTACTGGTCAAGGGAGCACTAGAACAAAAACTAGGAGAAAGTGCACTGGAAAATTTTGCGTATTGAAATGAGCAGCACAGCGTCCAAATTCAAATTTCAGTGAAAAAACGGATTCAAAGCAGCAGATTTGAATGCAGCTTTCCAAAAAAAAACCTACACTTCTGCGAAAGGACTCTTTTTTCCATGTCAGTTTGTTGAAAACTGGTGCAAAAATGCACTCAGCACTTGACCCCAAGTGCAACGAGTCAACGGTCGAAATTTTAAGCATTCTACGAAGCTTTTGAATTACTAAATTTAAAGAAACTTTGAAAATCAATCATATCATTTGAGCATTTAAAGTCAGCAACAATTTCAAAGCGTTTTACGCAGTCACCCCCAACAAGTCCTTCGGAAATGTCTCGCAAAGACTTGGAAAATTCAAAACCGTCAGCCAACGTGAAAAGGGTCAAGGATAATTTTCAAAAGGTTAAAACAACTGTTTGGTTCATCAGGACTTCCAAGAAGCAAACCAAAAATCGAAAAAAAAATCCCCGAGAGTTAATTTCTTTGTTCGCAACATTTCTTTTGCTTCGAAATGAGCAAACGAACACTTTTCTGGGAGGGCTTCGAGAGCTTTCGGTTTAATCAGGCCCATTTCCAAAATGGCAGCGCTGAGGACGGGAACTCGGGCCTCGTTGAGAGTTGAACCCCATTTTGGTTCCATAATTTAGCGATGCTGCTGCTGCTGCGTAATTAATGTTTTCGAGCACCATCACGGGAAATGAGGGTCCGCCGACAGCTTTCCGACAACTCCAAAAGCTTGTCGTACGTTGCAGGCTGTTGATCGATGGCGGGTTGGTGATGGAAAAATGCTGATGTTTTAAAGATACACTTTAAAGCAATTCATAACTAATAATTGATATTTGCCTCGTTTTTCAGAAAAACACGATTTCATGCCTCAAATACAACAACTCTTCTCTCCTTATTGAAACTCTCTGTGCCGAACATAGCCGAACACGTTTTCGTGGTTACACACTCGCGATCGACATTTTCCTTTTTTCTCTTATTCCCGCATCCACGATCATCCTACCGCAACAGCGTTTAAACAAAAGCCGCCACAAAACTAAATTCACAAACGCAGTTTGACAGGACGTCATGCGTGGTCGGCTCCTAATCGCCATCTCGCGTTCTCTCATTGCAGTTTCCGGAGAAATTGATAGACTTAGCGGTGAAAGCTCATAGTCGAGGAAAAAGGGATGAGTGATAGAGAGAGCTATACTCTCGGATGTTTTTGGTGCAGAGATAATCAATTGATAGCTTTTCTATCACTCAAAAAAAGGGTGAATCAGAGTTATGAAAGTAATAAAATACACGATTCAAGATTTGACGATTTGAAGATTTGACGATTTGAAGATTTGAAGATTTGAAGATTTGAAGATTTGAAGATTTGAAGATTTGAAGATTTGAAGATTTGAAGATTTGAAGATTTGAAGATTTGAAGATTTGAAGAATTGAAGATTTCAAGATTTCAAGATTTCAAGATTTCAAGATTTCAAGATTTCAAGATTTCAAGATTTCAAGATTTCAAGATTTCAAGATTTCAAGATTTTAAGATTTCAAGATTTGAAGATTTGAAGATTTGAAGATTTGAAGATTTGAAGATTTGAAGATTTGAAGATTTGAAGATTTGAAGATTTGAAGATTTGAAGATTTGAAGATTTGAAGATTTGAAGATTTGAAGATTTGAAGATTTGAAGATTTGAAGATTTGAAGATTTGAAGATTTGAAGATTTGAAGATTTGAAGATTTGAAGATTTGAAGATTTGAAGATTTGAAGATTTGAAGATTTGAAGATTTGAATGAAGATTTGAAGATATGAAGATTTGAAGTATTGAAGATTTGAAGATTTGAAGATATGAAGATTTGAAGATTTGAAGATTTGAAGATTTGAAGATTTGAAGATTTGAAGATTTGAAGATTTGAAGATTTGAAGATTTGAAGATTTGAAGATTTGAAGATTTGAAGATTTGAAGATTTGAAGATTTGAAGATTTGAAGATTTGAAGATTTGAAGATTTGAAGATTTGAAGATTTGAAGATTTGAAGATTTGAAGATTTGAAGATTTGAAGATTTGAAGATTTGAAGATTTGAAGATTTGAAGATTACGCTTTTTTCATCGAAATATTCTTAAAAGTGGAATTCTTGTTACAAATTAAATGTTCTTCCACTTTGTCCAACACATCAAAGCTGTAAAACTCGATTCTGAAAAGTTACTAGCGATTTGAAATATAATGTTTGTATGAAAAAGTTTTTTATTTCACCATCTTCAGGCTCGAATATTAAAAGGTTAATCTTAACCAGGGATGGAATAATCGCGAAAAAATCAATTTCGCTTGCGAACTTCCTTCACCCGCGAAAGAGAGAGGAGGCAATTCACGTAAAAGAAAATCGCTCCCGAAATTCTCCAAGAAAATCAATCTGTTGATGATTTTTTTGTGAATTTCCTTGCCAGAACCACTCAAAAATATTAATTTCACTTTGTTCACACACATTGCCCATCTACAAGATGTGACAGGTCGTTTTCTGACGTGTGGCGTTACTCTTGTAAGTGTAGTAGTGAAAAAGATGTTCCGCCGAATAATCAAGATGATGATTTTTTCAGATTCTTTTTACCGATCTTTCGTGCGCGAGAGAGGAGAGCAATGCTCCCTTCAGATTTTTTCTCTTGATGAACATCCAAAGATTTTCTTTTGATGATGATTATGCCATCGCTGATCTTAACCAATTTTGTTCAAAATTGGCAAATTGGCATAGATGCTGAAAATAACCCAAAAAAACAGTTTTACGCTTGTAGAGCACGGGGTCATTTTTTCTGGGCACCCTAATGAGCATTTATAGTCCGAATCGATTATCTTAAATGATATTTTTCGAGGACTTCGGAAAATTGAGTTAAGACTTTATTGTGTAGTAAGCGATAATCACTTGTTTAAAATTTTTTGTTCAGTGTTTTTGAAATTTTTGTTTCTAAAATAATTATCTGTTGCGTTGCGTTTTCGTCTCACAACTCAGTCTCGCTTCTTCGCGCTGAAAGAATCAACCATCAGAACAACAAATCAATTCCAATTAACCTTAATATACATATCACCACTCAGGTGCTTGATGACAGATCCCTTCTCCCACCGATCCACCTTCTTGCCTCCCATTATGAACCATTTTGCCATGTTGCGCAACGAAAAGCTCCGCCGCCGGGCACGAAAGCTTTCCGACCCGGAAAACAAACACAACCATCGCGGGACGACGCTTCGTCTGTCGGTACAATTTAATTTGGCCTCTTTATTCCGTGTTTTGCTTTTTTTGTACTCCCCTCTCGTGCTCATCATTGTCTAAGAGGAGAATAAATTGTCCCCGCGGTTCGTTGTTTTTGCTAATAAATACAATTTTTTTGTTTCGCAAAGACGACACGACCGAAAACGGAAAATTCTCAAACGAAGAACAAAAAAAATCTCTGATGAAAAAAACGACATTCGACAGGGGAAAGCTCGAACCAAAACCAAAACCGGGCGGAGCGGAAATAATAGCAAAAATGCAAACAGAACAAACGAAGTAGAAGAAACGAAACACCAACACAACACTGAAGTTCTGAAGAAAAAATAACGAATTGTTCTGTTCACTCATTTACATAAAAATCATTTGGTGATGCTTTTGATCCCACTTTTGCGCAAAACAACGAAACGAGACGGCCGACCGCGGCGGTTGAGGTCGCGTGTTTGGTCTATGCCCGGGCGCGCGACATTTTCCGCGGAAAAACGAAAGATGAACTTTTCCGCGATTCTTCTTATCTGGGCGCGCACATCTTGAGTTTCGTTCCGGCGGCAGACACTGCTGCTCGGTTGAATAGCATTTGCGGGATTTATGATAATGTTTTTTTATTCACCCCAAGTCAGGATTCAGCGCTTTTAAATCTTGAATTTTATTAGTGGCTGAGGCTTGAAAATTAGCGAAATTCAAAAAATCTATTTTCAGCGTAATTTTAGGTTCTGATTTTAATCAAGATCCTTTATTTTTGGTTGTCACACGTAAATATTGCCTCCGCAATAAACATATCATTAAAAAGAATCCATCCATATTCTTTTACAGAGGCCAGCTAAACTTGTTCAGAAAGAATTCAATGATTTTTGCCTTCATCACCTCAATGAGGAATAGCTGTAAGTACTTAAGTTTTTTTTGATAAGCTTTTTTGAGGCCGGATCTCAGATATTTTGATTAAAATATGCGAGGAAGGCACCAACTACCTATAGGAAGATTAAGTAACTTTTTTTAATTAAAAGTTCACTGTACCTTACGATGGCGCAATTAGTAATACTTCTCCGACAACAAGCAATCGTACTAGAAAATCCTTTAAAAAAATGATTTTTTCATCGAAACAAAAATAGTTTCAATAATTCTGCTATTTTAAGAGTGTAACAAAGTTGTTGAGTTGTGGAAAATTTGAAGAATAAACATAAGGGGATTTCTTGAAGTCATCACAAATTGAAGCGATTTTACGAAAAAAATTTTTTTTTGAAAAAGTTTGTCGAAATTGATCATGGCTGTTTACAGAAAAAAACCTTATGTTTAATTTTTATTTGTAATTTTCAGCTTAACAATTTTGTAGAATATTGTCACACTTTAAAAATTATCCTGCAAAATGAGAATATAACACAGTTTTTTTTAAATGGAAAATTTTATCCGAAATGAACAAATTCTTCTTCTGGGTTAAAAAAAAATCAGTCGAGTAACGAAATATTTCAGAATTTTTGAAAGTAGGGGAAAGTGGGACAACTGTAACAAGCTAAGGAAATGTTCGTTATA
Source organism: Culex pipiens pallens (assembly GCF_016801865.2). Classification (NCBI taxonomy): domain Eukaryota; kingdom Metazoa; phylum Arthropoda; class Insecta; order Diptera; family Culicidae; genus Culex; species Culex pipiens. Next base: position 112,716,161 of record NC_068939.1, read on the forward strand.
ACTCATTTAAACCGTTAAAAAATCTGTCGGATTTTATTATAATCATCTTATTCTAGGTCTTGACTAAGACTTTGTAAGAACAAGTTTTTAAAAAATCCTGTTATTAATGTGGAACATTTATTTTGAAATTTTTTATTTTCCGTACGTTCTACTCAACTAGTGGGGCAAGACGAACAACCCGTTGGGGCAAGAGGAACAATGCATGAAAACACATGTTAATTTGCTAACAATTGAACTGTTATCACTTAGATACATCAGATAAGAATGTATTTGAAAGGTTTCTTCCATTTTTAGATTAAATAATAATATTTTACTAAAATTTTTATCGTTTTTACGAAAAAAAATATTACTTAGATAAAAAATAGTAAATTTTCATAATATCACTATTTTTTGCATGGACATTTTTTTTAACAATTGTTTATCAGTTTTTAAGTACTTTCATGTACTTATTTCGCAATAAAATATGTTGTTGCAGCAAATCGTATTTTCTCCATACTAAAAATCCGTATGGTACACTTGCCCCACCTGAACAAGATTTTTGCAAAAATGGTTATAACTTGAAAGCGTTGCACTTTATGAAAATTTTACTAAGATGCTTTTTGATTGCAAATTCGATTTAACATTTAAAAAACGAAGTTGAAACATTGCGACCGATATTTCGATTATTTTTTTAAAACAGTTTTGATTGAAAAATCATTACTCGGTCGATTTTTTTTGTGTACCGTTAGCATGTGATGTCCCCTAAAACAAATCAGAAAATTTAAAAAAAGTGTTTTTTTTTTGCATTTCAAGTTTAAGTGACGAAAATTGAAATTAAAAATCACCCATATTTTTTACCGTGTACAATTTTTTTTTTGCGGTGTACTGCCCATGTTCGCATAAATGTCCCATATGCAAAAACAGCAAGCTGAGAAAAACGTATTTGAAGTTTGTCCCATACATAAGGAAAAAACTGGATTTCCTTCTGATTTCTAGGACAAAGTACTGGATGTTATAGGCTCTTTGGAAAGAGGACACGATTTTGAACCAATCTGCATCATTAACTCAAATACGATGAAAATGCATATGGGACATTTATGCGATCAGGGGCAGTGTAGTCCTTACAACTTTGTCGAAGTTGGTGTCTTCGATCTAAAAAATCCTTCAAAAAATACCGATTTTTTAATTTTCTTGTATTATTTTTGTATGGGCAGCTGCAGATGGACAAACGAATGATGCAAAATGGCGTCTTTGGTCATACTGAAGGCACCACAAAAATTTCATCCAGATTAAAAAAACATCGGGAGAGGGGGTAACATGCACCCCCTAAGGGAAAACTGTGATTTCTCAACCATTACAGCATAGCTGTGGAAGTATTTTGTTCGATGTCCTAAAACAACTATTATTTCTCGTCATCAGTGTATAAAAAGGCACCAAAAAAGTTTCAGTCGGATTAAAAAATACAAAAAAATCGAATGACCGAAATCTGAGAGAATTGCTCAAATTTATTTTATAAATATGCTGTTATGGTCCAGAAATTACAGTTTTCCCTTAGGGGGTGCACACAAAAAATATTTCTGAATGTTACATCATTTATGATGTAACACTTTTGCACGTCATTAAACATAAAAATTTAAATGTAATTTGAAGTAAATTTGCAACAAATTATACGTAACAACAAGTTTTTACGTGTGATTTAACCGTTTACGTCGAATCTCAAGTTTACATCAACTGAGTTTACATGTGATTCTTTTTTTCACGTGTCGAGTAAATTCAATTTTTTTCTGTTTACCTACCTTTTTAGTTCCATTCCTAAAATCTAGTTTCGGGCTGGAATTGCTCATATTGAAAGTTCATTGACATATCAACCGTACAACAACTGAAAAGGGGACAGACGTTTTACTTCCCCATCTGATGGAAGGCAAGAACAGATGGGAAAACCAAATAACCTTAAATGATACATCCATAACCAGAAACGCATTCAGCGATGGTTTATGGACAATCTACAATCAACGTTAAAACTATCAATTATTTAAGCGCTACGAGATCGTCAAATCATCGACGGACTCACAGTTGCGATGATTGATCCCGTAACAATCAAGTAAAGTTGATTGCAGATAATAGCAATTTTAATTCGCAGTGTCAGGTTTCGGTGTCACTTACCTGTCAACAGCAAGCCAATAATAATGGTTCAAAGTGGTTCATACATTTTTAACGGACAGTGGCACTGCGAATCGAAGCTAGTATAAAGTAGCGACCCTAAACTGTCCATGTTAAAGTTTTATCCCCCCAGTAACCTGCCAAACGTCAGACCATCAATTTGAGTGGTCGGGCAAAATTCAATTCAAGTGATTTACCACTCTCATTTAAGGCTCTTCCCGAGAGTTGTGTCATATCCTGTGTGTGCGGACGACATCCTCCCGGAGGGGTTCACCCAGAAGTGGGCTCTCGCTCTTCCGTACGCCAGATCAGCCCAGCATCCTGGACGACGACGTCGAAACTGCGGGGCCTACTAATCCGATATTATACAACGTCGTCACCCTGGACGATGCCGCTGGCCCGGTTCAGACGTAAATTAAATTTAATGTCGAATTAACATCTCCATCTATTACCCGTTTAATTTATAGCGTGACACGAAACGTGCACAACAATTTTGGTGTGTGTCGCCCGCGCGTTCTAGTGGCTGCTGGTCGGGTTAGGGGAGAGCTGGCCAAAATTTGATTTTTATAAAAATGTGAATTGTTGAGGTTTAAAATTGTTGTTTGCTCGATTTTTCTATTGTTCTGTTGTTCTATAATCAGCTCAAGTTACCCCAACCTTCCCTAAATTAGTTAGTGTATGTGTGTGAGCGCTTATTGCTATCTCGTTTGGCTGCCCTTATTTGCAAACGGTTGCAGCTGGCCAGGCTAAAATTAAGGGGAGGTGGTGCTTGTTTGGATTTTGCCACAAAAACGGTGACAGAGGAGAGTGAGAGAGGGGGTGGGTGCGGAAAAAGATTAGCGAATTGTCGACGATGGCGGGCGCGGTGGCTCCGGCGGAAAACCGGAAGACACTTAGTCGTTTGGCTGTCGTTCTGCTGCTCCTCTCTGTCATGCGATGTTTTTCCGCACACAGTCCCGTGATGCTACCACACAGATGAGATTGGAAATTGGGTGGGTGGAGATCGGGAGTGGGACCGGGGCGGCAGATCCTAGTTGAGCATACACTACAACTGTTGTAGTGGCGCTGCTGCTGCTGCTGCTGGATGTCATGTTATCGAAGGGGGTTCACCCGGGTTGTGGGCGGAAGCGTGTGGTGGCGGAGTGAAAAACTCCGACAACGTCCTGAAAAGAGCTGTCCAATGAAACGGATTTATCACTCTGGGAAAAAGTGTGGCGGAAATAGTCAATTGGATTAGGATACCATCAGCAATAGTTTTAAGCTTGAATGTAGTGTTGAATGCAAGGTTTAACAGAAAAACGTTGAACTTGAATGCTCTGCTTCAAATTTTCTTCTAAAGTGAAAAAAGAATATTCATTTTCGATTTCTAAAAAATACTCGCATTAAATGAAGACGAACTCGTTTTTCGGCTGGTTTGCCAAGTGACCCTTTAAATATGTTTTTCCCATTACCATGCCAACTCCCAACCCACCAAGAATTTGTAACTTTATTATTGGTCAGGCCGTTAAGGCTTAAAAACAAACTAAACATTACATAATATTGTATAAAAGCTAATCTTAAATTTAACTTTCTAGAAAATTTTGTTGTTTTTTGTCGTATTTTTGTTCCCTTCCAACCACTTTCAAAATTTTCAAAAAAAGGATTACTTTAAATATTTTTTTGTACCATCAATTTGAACTGTAAAGAATACCTTGTGTAACGTTAATTTTAGAATTTTACCTCACACAGAAAAATGCTGTTTTTTTTATATTTTAATCTAAAGAGTCACAGATTGAAAACAGATCACGAGTCTTAAACATTCTGATCTGACAACACACAAAAGTTACTAGCACATAAGTGATATTTAGGTATATTCTTTTAATGGCCGGATCTCAGATGAAAATGATGCAAATGTTGTCCGGATCCGAATCCGGACTCATCAGTTTATTTTAATTAAACACCAAGTATTTTTATTAATTTATTTTTTTGCTTATTATTGAAAGTTTTAGCTGTCTGATACTTTTTGTGAATTGGATACATGGACAGACAAAAACAGTAGGATGGCTCGAGATGGTCGATTTTTCAGAACATGTTTTTTCGGTTGCTTTTAGGCTCCTAAACAACTCCCTGAAATTTGGGAGCGATTGGTTGCGTCCACACTTTGCGCTTTGCATTACAATTTTGTATGGGAATTAGTTTAGAAAAACCTTCCATTTTACATTTAAATTTGTAAATCAATTTGTCAAACCAACAAAATAGCGTTAAAATTAAGAAAATTCTCTAAAACTTTCCCCAAGTAAGTATTGTGCTATCTTGCTCCTGTCAAAAGATACGGCGTGCTCAAAACTGGTCTAAAACGTGATTTTCGATCAAAAAACACGTTTTAGACCAGTTTTGAGGACACCTTATCTTTTGACAGGAGCAAAATAGCACAATACTTGCTTCTGGACAGTTTCAGAGATTTTTTTTTCAATTTTGACGGTTTCTGGTTGGTTTGACAAATTTAATGGAATAGAGAATTTGCAGCTAAGCTAAAAGACACATGCCGCCACCTATGAACAAATAGCGTAAACCTATGATTTTTCGAAAAAATGTGTTTTTACCTTCACAATCAACATTTTTATTTAACTTATGCCGGATTCGGATGAGAAAAATTATTTCCAACAATTTGGTGTTTAACTTTCCAATATTTGTTTGATTTTTCTATAAGAAAACAGGAAATTTAGAAAAAGATAGTCATTTGGACTATTTGGCAAGAAAGTCTGTCGAAAATCAATGAAAATTGTTGAATATACGTTAACACATCTGTTATCATTTATATAACTGTTTATTTCTTTGATATTTATGGGGAAACTCATTTTTTCGTGTTCCAAAACATGTTTTTTAAAGAAAAAGTTCACAAATTTTTGCGCGCCCAAAAAATGATGTTCATTATTTTAAAGCAAACATTTTTTCTCGTCTTTTGCAACTAGTTTCATTAAGATTGATGCAGGGAACCATGAGAAATAAGCGATTTTGTTCTTCAATCCAGCAGAAAGGAATAAGATTTTTGGCAAGTAACCCCATTTTGGCGCCACTTACATTTGAAACACAGTCGCGCTGCAAAACCTCAATAAATAAATCTAATTGTAAAAAGAAATGTTTTGCCAAACTGAATCCCATACTAAATTGATATGCAATGCGCAAAGTGTGGACGCAAATTTTAGGGAGTTGTTTTGAGGCCCAAAAGGCATAAAAAACGTTGTTCTGGTATGATTTGATGTTTTTATTTTATTTTCTATATAACGACGAGCCAGCTGTTTATTAGAGCTGCCACAATAAGATGAAGACTTGTAAAGACAAACCAATGCTTAAAAAATGTCAAATTTGAGCTTCGAGTAGTCCCAGTAAAACAATATGATTTCACAAGAAATCAGTCGCTTTCATAGAGAATTTACGTTAGAGTTTTATCACTGGAACATCCAAAACATGTTTTACTTAAAATTTCAATGATGTATTTCCGAATGGCAATTTAAAGCTATTTATTAATTTTGTACAACTTTTTACTTTTATCAAACTGTAAGTTTCAGTCAAACTAGAATAATAACTGAAATTCTTACAGATTTTTTCTAGCCAAGATAAGATAATGCCTATTGAAACGATGTTAATTTACTTTTTGTATTTTTTAAGTTTTTTTATAAATCTTTGATGAAAAAAAGCAACTAACAGATTATCTCAGATAAAAAATCAGGGCTGCGGAGTCGGGTCATATTTCAAACGACTTTGACTCCGGCTTTCTGAGTTTAGCTGATTCCGACTCCGACTCCATCTCCGGCTTTCAGCTCAAACCGACTCAGACTCCGACTCCAACTCCGGCCTACCAACTTTAGCCGACTAAGACTTCAACTCCGATTCTAGCTTTCAAAAAATGGTTGGCTCCGACTCCGACTCCATTTGTTCGAGTTTTGACGACTCCGACTCCAACTCTGACTCTAACTCCGACTCCGATTTCGACTCTGACTCCGACTCCGACTCTGACTCTGACTCCGACTCCGATTCCGACTCTGACTCCGACACCGACTCCAGGTCTTCAAAAGACCCAACTCCACCGAGTCCGACTTCACAGCGCTGAAAAAATATCATTTATTTTTATGAATTTTGACTTTTATCAGCTTAAATAATGAAGAAACCTGAATTCTGTTCACAAATTTGGAAAATTACGAAAATAAAATATATAGGGGAAAAATGCCCATTTTAAGCCTAGTAAGCGGTCGTGTTTGATGATGCTGGATAATCTGGATTGTTCCTTGAAATTCACTAAAACCAAGTACACCAACGAGTAGAGCAACTTTTTGTGAACATTTCTGTTTATTTTCACTTTTATTAAAAGTTAAGCTATTCCTTTTACAAGCATTTAAAAAAATATTTCAAAAATGCATTCTAATCAGTCGAGTGCATTGGGCCACGCCCATTTTTCTTTTTTCAGCTTAGTTCTTTTTTTCTTCCAGCGCTCTTTTGGGCCTGCTTAGTGCTGCTAAAATTGATGAAATTTTAAGCGAGCACTCAAGAAAAGTAGCATTTATAGCGAATGGTAAATGGTTTCCTGGCAGCCTTCGATTGGAATGGGTCGCCAAAATTCGAACGTCAAAAGACTTGACGCGTTTGATTTTTTATGGCGCTTGCTAATTATTTACATGTTTCGTGATTATTTTTCAAGTGAGTGACTAAGTAATGATCAAAAGAACATGTCGCAGGTAGTTGGAAGCAATTTTATATCTTAAGCGCTTTGAAATCGTTAGCGCAAGTGAAAAGATATTGATGGCGACTTTCGTTGAGCAGTTAACCTCTGATCATGCGTGTGTGTGGATTATGATCAAAAGTGCATTAAATTTAATCTTTTTGGCCAGTAAATGACATGAATTTGCGTGCTTACTTGAGGCGGTGCTGTTGCTGGTAAGTTTATAGCCTAAATAGTATTTTTGGAGCTTTAATCGAGCATCAAACTCTCCATATGACGAAGATAGGTGTTTGATTAGAAAGGGTATATTTCCCCGAGTGGGATTCTTTGCACATAAAAAATCAAATATTTGACTTTTGATTGTTGCCAGCATTGTCTAGGCGTTCTTGTTTTTATTGCGAGATTCCTACTTGAGGCTAGGAGTCCGAAGGCTTGATTGTTTTTCGGGATTCGAACTGACGACCAATGAATTATGAGTCCAACTGCCGACCAGCGACTCTATCGAGATTCCCGAGCAGACGGAAATAACGCGGGAATAACATTTTTTGATATCTAATCTAATCTAATCTAATCTAATCTAACACAAACGCAGCCAGTCCGATGAAAGCATGCTGGAAAGTCTTGTGATTAGATTACGCCCCAAGCACTTTTCTTGTCATTATTAATTATTGCAGTACATCCGAGAACACCCGAAAATGTATTGCAAAAATTAAAGCGGCCAGCCTTACTACGTTGTGTTTACCGCAGAGAGGATTCTGAGAACGGATCACATTTCACAGAATCTACAGGGGAGGAAGGATGCGTGGACATACCGTACCAAACGCTCCTGTTTACAGTTTCATATGTGTTTTGTATGATGTGTTTAGTGTAAAATATAGTGTGGTTATATAATCAAATAAATATAATAATGCAATATAATGATCATTTAATAAAATCCCTTCACCTATATATAATAACCACGCACCCAAGCACACAAACAGCGACACAAAAGAAATGAAAATGAGCATGCAAAAACAAGACAGCGCGTCCCCGTGGGAAGCACACTAATGATGCCATTATTTAATTATAATAACCACGCACCCAAGCACACAAACAGCGAAACAATAGAAATGAAAATGAGCATGCAAAAACAAGACCGCGGGAATAACATTTTTTGATATTGGAAAAAACTGGGCCAATAACATTTTACGTTATTAATAACAAGATTTGTTATTCGCCGTTATGATTTTTTTGTTATTGGATTGTTATTGTAATAACAGACTAATAACATTTATAGTAATTCTTCGAACAAATTTTTGTTATTATTTTTTGTTATTTTAACAACTAATCCGATCATCCCAATAACAGTTAGAGGTATTCTTCCATAACAAAAAATGTTATTCTCTAGTTGTTATGGCTTTCAATCAATATCAGACAAATAACAAATTTTGTTATGATAACAAAAACTGTTATTGAACTCTTATGCAAAAATGGATTTTGAAAGAATATTCCATAACAATTTCTGTTATTTTAACAGTATTTGTTATGGAAATGGCATGAATTTAGTTATTACCGTCTGTTCGGGTTGGCACAGGGAAACGACTCCTTCACCTGGATTGAGCTAACAACATAAGCTCTAGATTAGACCGTGCCATAAATTACTTCTCCGTCCGACGGAACGCGTGATCAGACAAATCTCGCCTCGAAAAATGCCACCGTGACCTTCTGGGATCGAATCCAGGCCGACTGGGTGAGAGGCAATTACGCTTACCCCTACACCACCGGTTCTGGCAATGATTACACATAAAACATGTTTAATTACACTATTTATATGGTCAAATTGTACATTTTTCGAAACAAAATCTTTTCAAGCTTAGGATGTTATGAAACCATGATTAAACTTTGTGCAACTTTGTGAAGCCGAATCACACTTAAATGTATGTAAACTAGGGGAACGGCATCTAATTCCAGCGTGCCTCTTATGTTGGCAGGTCAGAACTTTGACATTCAATTAAAACTAATTAAAAGCGTTTTCAACTGAAATCGAGTGATAAATAGCTCAATGAGAAGCGAGCAAGCAAGTTTCTATCAAAAGTTTTACAAAATTAGTTGTTTAAATAGTGAATATCAGCAGATTGGATGGAATTAGGAGCGAGTGCTTAACCTGCCAAACATACGAGAATTTCCCCTATGTCCGGATCGACCATCCGACCTATTGTTGGTTAACTTATCAAAAGACCTTTCTAATGAGTCCAAAACATTGAAGATCTGGCAACCCTGTCTCGAGATATGGCCACTTAAGTGATATTGATGTACTTTTTTGAAGCCGGATCTCACTTAAATATATGTAAACTATGTCCGGATCCACCATCCGACCCATTGTTGGTTAGGTTATCAAAATACCTTTCCAAAGAGTCTAAAACATTGAACATCTGGCAACCCTGTCTCGAGATATGGCCACTTAAGTGATATTGATTTACTTTTTTGAAGCCGGATCTCACCTAAATGTATGTAAACTATGTCCGGATCCACCATCCGACCCATTGTTGGTTAGGTTATCAAAATAACTTTCCAACGAGTCTAAAACATTGAACATCTGGCAACCCTGTCTCGAGATATAGCCTCTTAAGTGATATTGATGTACTTTTTTGAAGCCGGATCTCACTTAAAAGTATGTAAACTATGTCCGGGTCCACCATCCGACCCATCGTTGGTTAGATTATCAAAAGACCTTTCCAACGAGTTCAAAACATTGAAGATCTGGCAACCCTGTCTCGAGATATGGCCCCTTAAGTGATATTGATATACTTCTTGAAGCCGGATCTAAAAAATAGATGAAACTTGTGTACAGCCATAGTTGTGAGGAAGGCTCCAACCACATAGGTGGATTAAGTTAGTTTTTCTTAAACATAATGAATATTTTAAAAAGGTATTAATTTCTTGACTGTTTTATTCATTATTTATTTGGCAAGAACTTAATTCGAAGCAAAAGTTTCCCTTCAAGCCTTGCTGAAGCACAGGACCAATCACTTAAAAGGCCCTCCCATTGCATAACATTTTCGTAGTTTGCCAAATTTAAATTCAAATTACAACTTCCATTATCCAGCTTCAACAACATTCGCTTTTTTAATTCGAGCTCAGAACGACCAAAAGGACCACTCATTTGGCCAAATTGCAATACAAAACATGAAAACTGAACAATTTAATGAGAAAATAAGATGAAAAAAACACAAAATAAAACTTTCCGCTGGTCATTCCGCATTTGAGGAGGGGGGCCTCATTTGAATCGATTATTTCGTTTCTTTTCTGAGCGCGCGAGTCCATTCTCGGAGTGCCATTTTCCGGGTTCTTTTTTTGCGCTCCTCGGAGTGAGTCCGATGGACCACTTTCGTCCTTCGCTGGACGCAAGTCAAGGGTGCACGAGACGCCACGCAGGGGCGAGCAAACAACGGAATTAAACAATTTAAATTTTAATTCAATCCGGCTCCGCCATGGTGGAACCACTTTGCCATCACACCCATTCCACAGCACTCCGGGGGGACCGATAATCCGTCGCGTCCAAGTTTGGAACTTTGTTCCGCGGACCAGCTAATTTTGACTCCTAATCTGTGTGGCGGCGAGAGCATTTTGCTCTGCTTCTTCTTCTTGTTTTTTTTTTTTGTTGGTGGTGGTGGATTTTGGGGTGTCCTTGTTTCCTGGTGCCGGATCGTTCTCTCGTACAAGTTATGGAGCGCAGTTATATCCGGCAAGAGACACCAAAATTGCACCGGAAAAGTGCATCAGTGTTGCACAATTGGCTGTGATGCGATGAGTGGGTGTATTTGTTTGCATGAGAATGGTTGGTGTGGTGGGTGACTTTTTGAAATGTAAATTATTATTCAGAACAATGCACCGACAATTTGTAGGGAGAAGTGGGGGGATCTCTATGACAAAGTATTTTGCGTTGAATGAAGTTATCTATTCGTTCAATTGTGTGTTGAATTTCCAAAAAATAATTATTTTAACAAATAATTATTATGAGAAAATTGTTTGGGTTTAACGACAAAATTTATTTATATTTTTCTTAACAAAATGATAGGTTTTTGCACGAGGAATTTTTTTATGCATCGAAAAAAATCTTAAAATCATTTAATACTCACGTTATGCGATTCACTAAAAATTACCTGTTTTTATAGAAAATATGGTGTTTTGCTCTAAAACTTTCAAAAAATGCATTCAAATTTCCCCGTAATTCTCATGAAACCATAGCTACACGGAGAAAAAAGAGTTCCCAAAATCGTGAACAAGTGTTCATGAAATTGGGAACCACGAACAAAGCGTTCATATCTCATGGTACGTTTTTGAAAAACGTACTCCAATCAAATGTGTTGAAAGGGACCACCCACAAACCACGTGGACACATTTTTGGGAATCTCAAGCCCCCCCCCCTTCCCTCGTGGACAATTATTATTTCATTGTCTATACAAAAAAAACTTTTTTTGTATGGAGCGTGGACAACCACATTGTAGAGAACAATTTTAAGAACGACATCCTTAAAAAAACAACAGTTTAGATATCTAGAGTTTAAAACAAATGGTCCTATAAACTTTTTATAAACTATTGTGTTACATATTTTAAAAGGACCTCATAAAAAAACTCTTGATATGTCCAATTTTGTAAAATAAAAAGTGACTTTTTTCCAAAATTTTCCCACTGACTCCCGTTGATCTGGTAGATTTCCAGGCCAAGACTTCCGGGAGTTCTTGATAACCCAGATTTGTTGACGGCCCCTTATCCATGTTTATGGTTTTTCTATTAAACAAATGTTTCTTGTATATGTAAATAAACTACTTTAACTCTTTACAACCCAACCCCACCTCTAGGCGGGCTTCGATCTAAAAATTCGCGAAAAATCAAATTTTCTCGATTTTTTCATCTTTAAGAAAGTGTCTACGAGCAAAGCATACCCATCTCGCATCGAAATTTTCAGGGATTGTTTGAACATATAAAACTAGCATCTGGCCAAAATATGAGCACTCTAGGTCAACAGAAAAGGGGTAAATTGGGACAAAAAGTTTTATGGTTCAAAAACGTCAAAAAATGTAAAGAGGCTGTAACGTAGGCAAAATTCAATTCAATTAAATTAAATTGCCTCCCAATTGGTTAAATCTAAAGGAAAAAGATCCATCCAGATATCAACTCGATTCGACCTGGAGCTTGTAGGGGACATTTGAGACTGATAACACTTTGAGTAAGGCATTTACAACAAAAAAAAATGGTAGTTCCAGATGGCCCCTGCAAGCTCCAGATCGAATCCAGTTGATATCTGGATGTAACATTTTTTTTTCATTTGAGTTTAAAATTGTGATATTTTTTTTAACTAAAATGCCAATAAATCCCTATAGATTAACACTGGAACGCCCAACGCCTGTCCAACTTACACGGACGCCCAACCCTCCCAAAAAAGTTGGAACGCTAACTTCAACTCAATGGTACTCCGGCCTAACTCAACCAATTAAGATGATTCTTCTTTCCAGTGATTTGTTAGGATGTATAGATGATTCTAGAACTTTTCAGAACCTAATTTGAATAAATTTGTAATTTCTGCGGCCGAAAACATCGTTCCACCTTTTTTTTCAAAAAGACTGCCTCAGCGGAATTTTAAGCGAAGTTTTTTTTTTTTTACACGCGAAAAAAAGTTGAAATGATGTTTTTGATCGCAAAATTACAGATTTGAGCATGAGCATGAATAAGGCTACTAACTGTACGGATTTTTTCCTTACCATAAGGATTTTCGAACCTCTTCGCGGATTTTTAACAGGCCGGAATTTTTGTAAGGAATTTTACGCATAATACGGATTTGTACGGAATTTTAACAACTTTTTAATCATTGAATTGCTTTTTTGATTTGGTCGAAACTTTTGTTAACTAGAAATTTTTATTTTTCTGTGAGTTTGATTTAAAAAGGGGAGTTTTCTGGGGTTTCCTCAATTCAAACTTGATTATCAATAATTCTAGGGTTTTTGAACTATTGTCTTTCATATGTTGATAGGATCTTTAAAAAAAAACTCTAGAATTGTTCTTTTAGAAATTCCTTACTAAATATATTTATCCATTTCCAAAGGCTTTCTAAAACTTGTGAAAACATTTGAACATTTGGATTAACAAATCTAGAGTTTTTTTAAAGGTCCTATAAACTGTTGTGTTTTACATGTTTTAAGACCTTTTCAATAAAAAAAAAAACTCTGGAAAATTGTTCGTGAAAACACTAAGAACGATAAGCAAACTTGACATTTCGTAATCTTTTAAACGTTATAACGTTTATTTTTTTTAAATTTAACAACAAAATTCAGAACATAATGATTTGATTCAAATCGCGGTTTATTTTATGAATACTTTTAAACGTGCACGTCATAAGCATTCTGATAGAATTTTGCTGTAAAAACGACACAGTTTTATATTTTTAATTCTCAAATATATTAAATTTAATTTATCTAAATAATTCATTGACAGTTTTTTTACACCATGGTGTCATATCGGCAAAGTGTACGGATTTTTGCTCAGTAAGAGTTGGTAGCCTTAAGCATGAGCATGAGCATGGTTGACTGCCAATGCGCTGCTACTCCGTTATTGACAGATCAGCTGAAGTTAAACAATGAATCAAAAATGATCAGTGGGAGCCAACCATCCGTTAACTGTTTAACCTCTGAAGATCCCTACTTTATTAGTCAATACCGGCGCCCTCCCAAGAAGGCTGCAGTTCAACAAAAGGGAGGAATGTTTGTCCGATAGTGGAAGTTGCAGACTCATCAAGCACATAGTTTTTCACTATATACTTGTTGAACCGCTTGAGACCGTTGAATCCACAGCATCTCTTTCAAGCATCACGTGATTAATTTTTTTTTTGGTTTAGTAGGATAAGGTATTGGCTTTTCGATGCCTCCCGAGCTACGGCGCTATGGGGAGGACTTTCATAACAGACCCGTCGGCGAGCCTTCCGAGCAACGATGCTACAGGAAGGTCTTTCTGGTTAACACACAAACTCACTCACACACAGTTATGTTGCTCCACTATTAACTCAACGATCCAAATTGTAAATGCGTCTTTCGTTCATTATATAGAAATGGCTTTTTCACCGCAAAAAAATAAAACCTAATTCGAAAAATTTAAACACAATCCACCCGACGCCGTGCCTTCCGAACAACGATGATATAGGAAGGGCTTTGAAAATCACAAAAAATCACTTTTCACTCCAAATATTCTTTTACGACCACGCGCTCCCTTTGTGAACTAGGCACTCGATCCCAAAATTACAGGTTTGATCAAATTAAGTTCTGCTCGCTTCTGGAATCATCTATACATCCTAACAAATCACTGAAAATAAGAATCATCTTGATTGGTTGAGTTAGGCCCGAGAACCATTGAGTTGAAGTTAGCGTTCCAACTTTTTTGGAGCCTCGGGCGTTGAAATGTTAACTAATGTTGATGCTTCACCCCGCATTTTTTGCATTTTTCAAGCCCTTTTAGATGCATTTTGAAGTTGAAATTTAATCAAATTTTGGTCAAATTTGGGCTGTAAAGGCTTAAAAAAGAACACCCCGTTTTAAACCCAAAACACCGCAATAACATTCCTTCGATTTGGGGAATTGAGCGCAATTCAAGGGGAGTGCAATTCGGGGATTTAGTGTACTTATAACTGTACATATAACATCATGACCAAATATGAGCACTCTTGGTCAATATAAAATTAGTGCAAATCGGGACACCAAGTTTAAAGATTTAAAATCCTTGAAAATTTTAAAACGTGTGTAACTATGGCAAAATTCAATTAAATTTTCAAATTCAAATATCCACCTGAAAGGGTTCATAAAATGGAACAAAATGAAAGGCACATAAATTGAAGTTATTAGAATTTTAGTGAAAATAGTTAAGTTCGATTTAAATATCATCTCTCGATCATAGCAATCCCCATAATTTAGTTTTTTCGTGAATATTTGGGGTTTCCTGATAACTGTAAATATTTCTTCAATGAGTACTTAAAATTGCCCTTAATCATTACAAAAAAAAAACGTTACTAAATCCACCTTAAGGTGGTTGGTGCCTTCCTTGCATACATAAAGTGAATACACTACACAGCCTCAAAAAAGTGTATAAATAACATTTATTTTTATCAAAATATCTGTGATCCGGCCTCAAAAAAGTGTATTAAAAACCCTAAAGTACTTACAACTTATGATAGGGTTATCAGATCTTCAATCTTTTGGGCTCGTTGGAAAGGTCTTTTGATTACCTATCCAACGATGGGTCGCATGATAGATCCGGACAACTTTTTTATCAAAATATTTGAGATCCGGCATCAAAAAAGTGTATAAATAACACTAAAGTGCTCATAACTTTTGATAGGGTTGTAAGATCTTCAATGTGCTGGACGCGTTGGAAAGGTCTTTCAAATACCTTTCTTAAAATGTATAGCATGACGGGTATTCTTACAAAAACCACCCTTTTTACAATCTTCCGATGTTAGCCGAAATCGTTCTTTAGCATAACTTTTGAAATACTTTACTAAACTTTATAATTTTCAATAGCGACTTATGGGACCCCAAGACGAATCGAATGAGACCAAAACAGTCCAAATCGGTTCAACCAGTTCAGAGATAATCGAGTGCATATTTTTTTGGTGCACGGACTCACATCCAGACACACGCACATACATTTGTTCAGAATTTGATTCTGAGTCGATAGGTATTCGCGAAGGTGGTTCTACGAGGTCGAATAAAGAAGTTCATTTTTCGAGTGATTTTATAGCCTTTCCTCATTGAGGTGAGGCAAAAATACAAGGCAAAATTTACAAAAATCTAATAACAAGATTGTGCAACTTTTGAAAAATCACTCAGTGCGAGTTAAGATTCGTAAATATTGTAAACTACAATGAATCTTTGAAAGTTCAAGAAACGATTTTGTATGATTTTGTAGATTGAGAAAAAAAAATCAGTTCTTAAAATAATCTGGCTGCTTAAATTAACGTTTCAAGGTATGTCAAGATAACATGATAAATTATTTTTTTCAGATCCTAAAAAATCCTGACAAAAATGTGTTTGATAAAATGTAAGCTACACATTTTCATGTTGTTCACCTGTTGAACCTTCATCTCCCAGCAGTTACACACACACATACGAATCGATACCTCAGACAACACACCTTCTCACGTCTCCACCACCTCCTACAGATTGCAGCACACATTTGTATGCTGCGCTGCGTCGCCTTCGTGTATCGTTTCGAAAGATTTTCCATCTTCTCTGCTCGAGACCACCCTCCTTCCCACCTGCAGATTTGATTTTCCCTTCTCTTCCTCCCTCACTGGAAAAGGTATAGAATTACGAAGCGACACACACGCAGCGTGTGACGCGTTTATCACTCTTGCGACCTTACTTTCTGAGCGACAATGTGAGAGGGAGGAGGAAAAGTGGTTGATGAGGAGGAAAGTTGTGGACACAATCAATTAGTTTCCCATTAACGGCAAGTGTGAAAATGTTGAAACACTTCTTCCCGCGTCGTCCATCGACCACACACAAGACAAGAGAATCGATCCCCGGGATGAAAATCTGATACAATCCATCCGGTGTGCACTTCTGGGTCCATTTTGTTGGTCTGCGGGGGTTGAGACCGAGGTGACAGTTCCGTTGACAGCTGCCGGGGGCCATGACCGGGACCAACGCTAGAGGGAGGAAAACTCTGCTTGATTTTCCATCGATTTGATGTTTGACGCCTCCTCTCTCGTCGCCTGCTTCGATTCAATTGAGAGAGGTTGACGGTTGTCACTTGGCAGCACTTATTTTTTTTCGATGTTTCACAGCATTTCACTTCCTCTTCTGCCTGGTGCTGTTTGCTGTCTTTCGAGTGCTTTGTTTGTTGGGGTTTGATTGACAGATGCGTTAATACATCCACAGACTTGGTGAGGGAAGGAGGGAGTGAGGGTGTCTTGCGTGTGGTGTGTGACTTGGGTATAAATTGGTCTTAAATGTGATTCAGTTACACGTCCCCTTCTGTGGGGTCGGGGACTTTTTCCGTGAGACAGTTGGGACGTGTTTATGGTATAGCAAGATCAAAGAACTTTAAAGTGGGTAAACAAGTTGAGACGGATTTTTTCATATTCATTTTTTAAATATTGTTTTAAGCTGGATAACTTTTTTTAAATGCAAAAATGCATCTGCATAACTTAAAATGCTCAATATAAATCGTTTTAAAAGTAACTCACTTTGCAGGAAAACTTAACGACACTCCTCAAAATGGAAATTCTCTTGAATTGATCCCATTGCATTGACATTCTCAAAGTGATGGACTGAGCTGTCTCATGAATCTGCTCCAGCTTCCATCTTCTCGACTGGTGCACATCAACTGCACAGTAGATGAATATTGATGATGTATGCCCTCGCTGCTGGCTTCGATTGACAATGTACTTAAGCATATTGTGCGATGTTGTTGCTTTGAATTGGCTGATGTTTGGCATCGGAATCGATGCATAATATTTATGAAGCGTTCCATACTACCCGGCAGAAAATTAGACTGCCTTCCCTTCACTAAGCAATGGAATCCAGAAGGGGAAAGATCACCAGATGTGTTGGTCCGAGCCGGGATTTGAACCCTGATCTACCACTTACAAGTCGGAAGGCCACTGGGCTACGTGGCTCAGTACTAAATTAACAGCTTATCACAATTTCTAGCTCTAAACTACGATGAGATAGACAATATTTGAAACAATGAATTTTATGTTAAATTGTACGCCTTTTTTGATGACGTGCTCGAACTTCCTAAAACGTGATTTTTTTAAATGCCCTGCTCCTTAACAGTTTATTAAAAATATTGTGTTAGAAATTTGATGTACTTTTCAAATCTGAACAGAAATAATAAATTTTCTGATAAGTATAACAAAATTGCATTGCCAAATTCCAGATTTTCATAGATCTGTTTTAATTTTCTTTTTGTTTACTGAGAAACACTAAAATTTTTATTAAACATATTGGGGATCAAACCAATTCCATAAGTTTTTGCATTCAATGTGCACTGCCTATGTTTGAGCGAATTACCCAGAAAGAAGGTTTGACTGGTTGAAACGCAAGGCAAGCCCCTTAAAGCCCTCTGGACAGATGGTTTTTCCTGCTGATCAAGAGATTTTAAAAACCTGTGAAGTTTTAAATCTCGTGAAAATACTAAAAACCGTCGAAACAGCATTTGAAGTTTGCATAAGGCGTTTTTAAAATGTTTGTCTCAATTTTCGAACATCTTACTATTTTTCCTTAAAAGTCCAATTAATGACTGATGATTTCTTGAAAAATGTGTTTTTGTTTGTGTGAAAATCGACGAAAATTTTTTTTTTGAACCACCCTAACACGGCGCAGGTCACCCTAACTGGCAATCAAAAAAAAATATGGTTCTTATATTTTGAGCCAGTCGGATTTTTTTTCGAATCCTGCTGATTTCGTTGGTTATCGCTAAATAGGTAAACATAAAACATCTGATTTTTAAAATATTTAACTTTTTATCACTTAAATTGCTGCAATCGCAAAAAAAACTAGATCAAATGTTTTGTTTTCAAGCTATAGCTTCTGTTAGATGTTAATATCGACTTTTTTTTTTAGTTTTATTGCATTTAAAAAAGCTGTTAACATTTCCTACAATATTCTCTCTGAGACTTTGAGAATCGGGCATTAACATTCTGAGATGCAGCCATAAGAATAATTCAAATCGATTCTATACAGTTATGCCTCGGTTTAGCACCGCATATGGGGGATGCAAAACCGAGGCGTGCATAACCGAGGCACAGAGCTTATGGGATTTTGGCTATATGGGAGACATTGGCTTTAATCGTACGAAAAATCATGCAAACATCAAAAAATTATGAAAAAACGGAATCGACGTAACACCTTATTATGTGGCTTTCTTAAACCTTGCGGTTTCGTCAACGGATCCACAGGCGTGTATCGTTCTTTTTGCGACAAGACTCCGCCTCCCGGGTCTCCTAAGTGTGAAGGTATGGCACGGGGAGAGGGCACCGAAAACCTATATTTACACTTAGAATTTATTTGCGTCCGCCTCGGGATTCGAACCGGCGACCTCTGGATTGTGAGTCCAGTGCGCGGTCCGATTTATCCACACAGGCAGACAAAAAATTATAGTGTTTTGAAATCGGGATGATGTCAGCTATCCATTAAAATTATTATTTCATGAATATTTTCACAAAAATACGTATTTTTCCTGTGTTTTGAAAATTATTTTTTTTCTCTAAAGAAACCAAAAATATATTGATATTGCAATATGGGTATCAAATGATCAGTTTTTCCACACATTTTGGAAATAATAACAATTTTTCACAAAACTACGTTTTTTCGAAAAAAAAAATACTCAAAATTTATTTATTTACAATGTGGGTATCAAACGATCGGGATTTTTTCATACATTTCGAATATAATAACAACATTTTTTGAAAATACTCCAAATTTTCACAAAACTACGTATTTTGAAAAAAATTACTTAAAATTTCCGTTTTTACAAAGTGGGTATCAAACGATCGGGTTTTTTTTCATACATTTCGAATGTAATAACAACATTTTTAGAAAATACTCAAAATTTTCTCAAAACTACGAATTTTCGAATAAAAATCTAAATTTCCTTTTTTACATTGTGGATATCAAACTATCGGGATTTTTTCATACATTTCGAAAGTTATAAAAAAATGAAAATACTCAAAATTTTCACAAAACTATGTATTTTTGAAAAAATATTCAAAATATCCGTTTAACACAAGAGGATTTTTTTCGAAAATACGTAGTTTTGTGAAAATTTTGAGTATTTTCAAAAAATGTTGATATTACATTCGAAATGTATGAAAAAATCCCGATCGTTTGATTCCCATATTGTAAAAAATGAAATTTTGAGTATATTTTTCGAAAATACGTAGTTTTGTGCAAATTTGGGGTATTTTCAAAAAAAAAAATTAATTGCATTCGAAATGTATGAAAAAATCCCGATCGTTTGATACCCGTATTGTAAAAAAATAAATTTTGAGTATTTTTTTTTTCCAAAAAAACGTAGTTTGTGAAAATTTGGAGTATTTTCTAAAAATGTTGTTATTACATCCAAAATGTATGAAAAAAACCTGATCATTTGATACCCACATTGCAATAACAATATATTTTTGGATTCTTTAGAGAAAAAAAAATGCATTTTCGAAAAACAGGAAAAATACGTATTTTTGTGAAAATTTTCATGAAATAATAATTTTAATGGATTACTGACATCTTCGCGATTCCAAAACACTATGATTTTTTGATGTTTGCATGATTATTCATAGAATTATAGCCAATGTCTCCCATATAGCCAAAATCCCATAAGCTCTATGCTTCAGTAAAGCACTGGGCCGTGCTTAACCGAGGCAGCGGAACGGTGCAAAACCGGGGCAGTGCAAAACCGAGGCTTGCAAAACCCAGGAATGACTGTATGCTAAATATGAAACTTTTGTGAAATGATCTTTTTAATATAAATAATTGAAAAATTTCAAGCTTTACTTTGAAAAGTTCTACAAATAGATAGTTTTACTCATTTTATTTCATATGTTTATCAAAAATATCAAAAAAAAATCCGCAAAAGTTGTTTTCGAGATTCATTTTCACCGATTCGAATTATTTTATGCTGTATCTCAGAAACAAATAACCCGATTTTCAATGTCTCAGAAAGAAAATTTAAGGAAATTTAATCAGCTTTTTAAAATTAATTTTCAGGGTTGTTTGTTCCAAAAAGTATTTTAAAGTGCAAAAAAAATTAAATAAATTGAAAATGAATACCTAAAAGTAGTTATAACTTGAAAACAATAAGTTTTACAAAAAAAAGTACAATTCTTTTCAAATTCAAGTTTGATTTTGCTTCTAAAATATATTTATAAAAATTTCTTTGTCCAGGTTGTCGATGTTTTCCAAAAAATATTTGCCTTAAAAAAGATGTTACACCATCATGCTTTATAGACCAGAAGAAAAAAAAAACGAATTTCATTTTTGATTTAACTTGATAGCTTGTGGCTTCAATGCTTGGCTCTTGTCAACTATATTCATCCAATTTTTCCTTAAACCCAGCTTAAATTTTTCACCAGCACCACGATTTTCGAGTGCCCCTCAAACAAAAAAGAACGCCACTAATCGATGTTGAATTACAGCACAAGCAACCTGTTCACAGGAACGCAAACATCGGAGATCGGAAAGTTTTCAAACGGCCAGATAAATTATTAAACAGTCATTTTCCATTATCACACCAACCAGGACCCCCTCCCATCAACAACCCCCCCCCTTCTTCCTCATCCCAAAAAACCAAGGGCGATAATGACGGTGGTGGTGGTGATGGCTGGAAATTTGTCAGTTTATCGTGTACCACAGAGGCATCCCTGGGTTGGCTTCAGTTGTGTGAGTTGAAGGCACACTCACACTCACAAAAGGGCCCGGAAAAGTTTGCGCTGCGTTGCCTTTCGGGAAAACTTCAACTTAGTGAGGGGGGTGGTGGAGGGTGATTGGGGTCTGAATGTCATTAAAATTATTGATTTCAAGCTTTTGTGAGGATTCACACGTAAACATATGGCCAAAAGGGACGGAAGTTGATCCGATGATCCGAGGTTAATTTAGTTACTTCATTGATATGATAATTTGCTCTTCGGGAACGATGGGACTACAATGAGAGAAAGCTTGTCTGAAATCAGTCTTAAGCAATAACCGTGCGTTGTTGATTTATGCTAATGGAAAGCACATTATGCAATTTCCGGCTGGTGTTAGTCCCACGAGTCCGGTTGATAAGTCTGTTTGGAAATGTAGTCTTGAAATTATATTTCGATTTAAAACTCTAATGTGCTGAAGAATGTTGACACTAATACATTCAATAATTGAAGCATCGCATCATTGACTGTGGTCATGTCCTGAAAATTTACTGATGAGAAAATAATATTTATTATGGAAATGCAATTTCCAATCACATTAGAAAAAAATATTCATTGCTAAAAAATAAAGCAAAAAAACTACTCTCAATAACTTTGAATCTTGGCTCAATTGAAAAGCACACAATCACACATCGGTACCCACTCATGCTCCAAAGCAAGAAAACTGTTTGTTTTTAATTTGGTTTGGGTTTGGTTGAGATTGTACCTGGTATTGAAGTTTGAGGAAACTCTTCTCCGACCAAAGTTTAATATTTGGTGACTCCAACTTTTACCAAGATGGCAAATCTTCAAAAAGACCCGACTCCAATGTCTCCGGATTTGACTCTAAAACTTTGGTGAAAACATAATTTGAAATAAAAAATATCTTAATCGTTGCTCTTGAATATTTAAATTGATCTTCTTTTTATGTTTTTTTTTTAATTTATTTTTATTTAGGGGAAGGTGGGGCAAGACGACCATATGGGGCAAGAGGAACAATCGCTCGTACGGCCGTAATTTTTACAATTTTAATTATTTCCAGTATGAGGAATTGTTGCTAGCAATGCAATTAGATGATTTTACTACCACATAACCGCCAAAACGACGTAAACGCCACAGGGCATATGATTTAATGAAGTTTTTTCAAAACCTTTGTTTTCTTATAATATTTGGAATGTACAAAATAAGGCTTAGGGTTCGTTTTAAGACTCATTTTATTAAAATTCTAATTTTCCTAGATCAGTAGTGTCCCTACCAATGACATGCACCTATTACAAAGTTTGATTTAACTTTTGGTTATTTTTGTTGAGAGCTTTTAAAAAATCTTGTTCAGGTGGGGCAAGTGTACCATATGGATTTTTAGTATGGAAAAAAGTACGAATTGCTGCAACAACATGTTTTATTGGAAAATAAATACTTGAAAGAACTAACAAACTGATAAACAATTGTTAAAAAAATGTCCATACAAAAGATAGTAATATTATGAAAATTTACTATTTATCATCTAAGTAATATTTTTTTTCGTAAAAACGATAATTTTTTTAGTAAAATATTATTATTTAATCAAAAAATGCAAGAAACCTTTCAAATACATTCAAATCTGTTGTATCTAAAAAATAACAGTCCAATTGTTAGCAAATTAACATGTTTTTTCATGCATTGTTCGTCTTGCCCCACTAGTTGAGAAGAACGTACGGAAAATCAAAAATTTTAAAATCAATTTTTTACATTAAAAAACAGGATTTTTTAAAAACTTTTTATAGCAAGACCTAGAATAAGGTGATTATAATAAAATCCGACAGATTTTTTAACTTTTTAAGGGTTATAACGAGCATTTCCTTAGCTTGTTACACTTGCCCCACTTTCCCCTAACTAAAAAGATGGAAACGAAAACAAAAACTGCAGACAATTTTCACATTTCACAGACATTTTTTTTTAATTCTAATTGAATTGAAACTTTAATTTCATTTTCTGTTTATTTTTTTAAGTTTTAGTTTTAGTTATATAAGGTTTCGTAAACACGTTATTCGTGTCAAACACGTGTGCAATTCGTAAATCGATGGTTTTCCTTTTGAAACTAATTTATTGCAATATTGTTGAAAAAAAAGCCTAGCTAAAAGAAATCTTCTCGTAAACTTTCATAAAAGTCAATCATTGCGTTCAGACAAATCTCCATGTCATTTAAGAATCTTTCTTTAAAAAATGGTTTTATGGATGGTCCTTTTGGTGTCTTCTACAAAGTTGTAGGTTTATATTTGGGACAGGTTGCAATTGTTGCGGTTTGGTTACGCGTTTTAGATGAATACAATACATTGAATACAAAAAGCAGAGTTGTTCCTTGTAATTTTAATATGGGTTATTCTCCGCCAACTCACACAGCAGTTGCTGTTTCAATCAAGACTTACACTTCAAAAGTGCGTAATATGGAATGTTTAGATATTTTGAAATGTTAGTCTTGATTCAAAGAAAAAAAAATGTTTTCAAAAAGATCGGAACATTTCACGAATGTTTCATATTTGAACATTGAAAATCGGACCATAAGTTGCTGAGATATCGACATAAGATAAAGGTGGGTTGTTTGGGTGAGACTTAAAAAACATCAATTTTCCTGTTTTTAAATGTTTGCATGGCAATATATCAGCAACTAAACTTCAGATCAACAAAGTTTAAAAAAGCAAAATATAGAGAATTTTCTCAGCTTTTCAAAAATATGTTTTACAAAAGTGTTTTACACTTTATCAAAATTTCACTACAGTACTTATTGATTGCAAATTTTAGAAATTTCGGGTAAGGAAATAGAAAAATTAAAAATAGAGTTTTTTTTTTTTGCAAATCAAGTTTTAGTGACAAAAAGTGAAATTAAAAATTACCTAAAAATGTTTCACCGTGTATCATTTTTTTCAGTGTCCAGTGTCCAGTGTACACCTTATCCATAGTAACAACTTCGCCGAAGACTTCATACAAAAAAATCCTTCAAAAGGTACAGATTTTTGAAATTTCGTAAATCATTTTTGTATGGACAACTGCCAAATTTGTATGGAAAATTATCTGGGCTGACTAATGATGCAAAATGGCTTCTTTGGGCATACCATAAGCACCATAAAAGGTTTCAGCCGGATTAAAAAATTACAAAAAATAAATTTGAAGAAAGATCGATTTTGTAGTGAATTGCTCATAGAGCAATTCCATGTCAAATAGGGAATCGGTTGTACCCGACCATCTCCAATTTCAATGAAACTTTGTAGACATGTTTTCCTACGCTTATATAAACCATTTTTGTGTATATGGAGCCAGTTTTACTTGATAATGACATTTGAGAAGTGTGTAAGCTATATAAATATTTTTGTCTTTTGCAATTTAAAAAAAAGCCGTTGCATCGTATCAAAAAGTGGTTAAAGACAAACTTGTAGGAAATTGCACGGGCTTTCTGAAAAAATACACTGAAATAAAAAGACATGCCACTTCTTTGAGATTTGTTTTTGATTTTTAAGAGTAAAACTCAAATTTCATGGTGAGGGAGCGCATGGTCGTTAAAAAAAAATCGGAGTGAAAAGTGATTTTTTTTTGTGTGCCTTTTGTTTCGCATTTTTGTCGTTAATTGTGATATAGTTTTCGATAAAAACGATCCGAGTTCGTTAGGTTTATCGTGTAACAAAATTATTTTGATTCATTAAGAACGTCGTGTGGTGCGCGAGTCTTTTTTGTGTTGAAAAGACCTTCCCATAGCTCCGTAGCACGGAGGGCTCGACGTCGGTTGTTTGTGTGTTAAGCCCTCTCCATAGCATCGTAGCTCGGGAGGCAACCAAAATCAATACCTTATCTAGCTAACAGAAAGAAGATCGAAAGGCACTTGATGATTGAGTTCATCGCTTATATTCCGTAACAAATTCATGAACTAAATGATTATATATTTAAAAATCAGACTACGCTATCATTGCAGCATTGCGTTTAACACCTCATTTTATAAATAAATATTATTTGGTTTTATCTTTCCATAGCCGGCTGTCTAAAATTAAACCATTTCATTTAAAATTTAACAACAGTTAAACGGGAAATGTCTCATCCGCAGCAACCGATTGTTTGCCTTGAGAATAAAATATAATACCTTTCAACAAACATTATGATTTTGGGTCGCATCATCATCTTCTATGATGAATCCTGACCAAACACCCTATCCTACTAACAAGTTTTCAGGTTCCTGGCGCTCGTGGGGTGTAAGCACAGAGTAAATCAGCTGCCCTAGTAGCAACCTGCGCTAACTAACATTCCCGTCCCTTAAAATCGAGATCTACAAACTGACATGGCGGGCGCCGTTGGTGGTCAATGACTGTTACCTATTCGAGACAGATTTTGTTCTGGAAATCAAGGTGTTTTAACTTTTCAGCGCATTCATACATGCTGTTGATAAGAGAAATACCACTTGATTTATTGATTTATTGTGTGCGAATCAACAGGCGGATATGCGCCCCAATGATTAACTTTAACTAAAACTACTTAATTACTATACATTATACATGATAGTCGAATTCTATGATCAGTAGTGCTGAAAGGATATTACGGTTCTGTTCAGCAACGGAGAAGGACAACCATGGGTGGTCTCTCATGCTCATGCTAATGCTCATGTTAATCATAAAAAAAACGAGTTATTTTGAAAAGTGGTCAAAGACAACCTTATGAGAAATTGGACGAGCTTTCCGGTAAAAATATTTTCGAGACTGAAAAATCAAGTCTGTCATATAGAAATTGCCAAAAAACCCCAAGGATTAAACTTAGGATAATGGTCAATATGGGGACTTTATTGTAAAGTTGTCTAAAAAATCGACTCTCGTGTTCGGTTTTGGAAAATTTTGATGATTAGAGCACTTTTGAAAAAAAAAAACAGTTTCAGTAAAGGATTTTTGTATTTTTTAGGTGAGTTGCTCCATCCTGCTTTTTTCGTGAGTCTTTTTGCAACATCTGAGGCTATTTTCACAAAAAAAACAAAAACTAACTTAATCCACCTATGTGGTTGGAGCCTTCCTCACAACAATGCCTGTACACAAGTTTCATCTATTTTTTAGATCCGGTTTCCAAAAAGTACATCGATATCACTTAAGTGGCCATATCTCGAGACAGGGTTGCCAGATCTTCAATGTTTTGGGCTCGTTGGAAAGGTTTTTTGATAACCTAACCAACGATGGGTCGGATGATGGACCCGGACATAGTTTACATACATTTAAGTGAGATCCGGCTTCAGAAAAGTACATAAATATCACTTAAGAGGCCATATCTCGAGACAGGGTTGCCAGATCTTCAATGTTTTAGACTCGTTGGAAAGGTCTTTTGATAACCTAACCAACGTTGGGTTGGACGATGGACCCAGACATAGTTTACATACATTTAAGTGAGATCCGGCTTCAAAAAAGTATATCATTATCACTTAAGGGGCCATATCTCGAGACAGGGTTGCCAGATCTTCAATGTTTTGGACTCGTTGGAAAGGTCTTTTGATGACCTAACCAACAATAGGTCGGATGGTGGATCCGGACATAGTTTACATACATTTAAGTGAGATCCGGCTTCAAAAAAGTACATCAATATCACTTAAGAGGCCATATCTCGAGACAGGGTTGCCAGATCTTCAATGTTTTGGACTCGTTGGAAAGGTCTTTTGATAACCTAACCAACGATGGGTCGGATGGTGGATCCGGACATAGTTTACATACATTTAATTGAGATTCGGCTTCAAAAAAGTACATCAATATTACTTAAGGGGCCATATCTTGAGACAGGGTTGCCAGATCTTCAATGTTTTGAACTCGTTGGAAAGGTCTTTTGATAACCTAACCAACGATGGGTCTGATGATGGACCCGGACATAGTTTACATACATTTAAGTGAGATCCGGCTTCAAAAAAGTATATCAATATCACTTAAGTGGCCATATCTCGAGACAGGGTTGCCAGATCTTCAATGTTTTGGACTCGTTGGAAAGGTCTTTTGATAACCTAACCAACGATGGGTCGGATGGTGGACCCGGACATAGTTTACATACAGTTAAGTGAGATCCAAATATATGTGAAAATACATTTTTATACATAACTTTTGAACTACTTATCGAGACTTCAATCTGTATAAAACTCGATCTATGGGACCCTAAAACAAGTCGAATGCAACAAGTTCGGGTCAAATCGGTTCAGCCAGTGCCGAGAAACATGAGCTAGTTTGTTGGTCACATACATACATACACACACACATACACACACACATACACACACACATACACACACACATACACACAGACATTTGTTCAGTTTTCGATGCTGAGTCGATATGTATACATGAAGGTGGGTCTACGACGTTTTTATACGAAGTTCATTTTTAGAGCAGGATTATAGCCTTACCTCAGTGAGGAAGGCAAAATTAACGAGAAAAAAAATGACAGGTTTTTTGCGAGTTGTTTTCCTGTTTTCTGTATCCTTTACAACCAACTTTATTTGTATCCATTGTGATACAGCTGAAAGGATCCCCCAAAACTCTGTACTGCACTTATAAAACTAATGTTAGTCGATAAACTAAAGAAATAAACTGAATTGAATTGAATTGAATTGAATTAACAAAAAAAAAAAATCGTGGGCTCACCTTCAAATTTGACTTTCAAACATAAAAATCAAAAAGTCTCGTCGAAAATTCGGAAAGTCCGTCAAATTTCCTACAAGTTTGTCTTTGACCACTTTTTGATACGATGCAACAATTTCGAGGTACAGCAATATTTAAATCACGGAATACAAAAATATTTAAAAAACTTACGCCCTTCTCCAATGTCATTATCGAGTGAAACTGGCTCCATAAACACAAAAATGGTTTATATAAGCATAGGATAACATGTCTACAAAGTTTCATTGAAATCGGAGAAGGTCGAGAAAAAAGTACCTAAAAAATCATGTTTTGGGCTGGAATTGCTCCATGTAAGAAAATACTTTTCTAAAAAAAATTACCAAAAATCAGGATCAACTCGGATCTTTCTGCACCCTCCGACAAAGATGAAGGGAATAAAATTTCGTACAAGATTCTCACCCTGGAACAATTTTGAGTGAGACCTGTGCCACCTGTCAGAAAAATACTGAAACGATTATTTTCCCCATACATTTTGGCGATTTTTCCCATGTAGACTTCAACGATAAAAAGGGACCCTTTAACCTTAACCGTTTTTGGCTCAAAATTGTCACAGCTACTTATTTTTGCCTTAAAAATCGAGCCAGGGGATATCCCTGATGTCGACTTATTTAATTATCACCCTAGTGACCATGAACTGCTATGATCAACGACGACCTACTTATTCAAAACTTTTTTTTTGTGAAATCGCGATAACTCTTGAAGGTTACAAGCAAACCTCTATGTTAATATTGAGCAATTCCAGCTCAAATCAGGAATTTTTCTGGTACTTTTGTACCCGACCCTCTCCGATTTCAATGAAAGTTTTCAGACATGTTATCCTAGGCCTATATAAGCCATTTTTGTGTATATGGAGCCAATAGTACTCGAAAATAACATTTGAGAAGGGCGTAAGGTATTTAAATATTTTTGTATTTTGCAATTTAAAAATTACTGTGCCTCGAAGCCATTGCGTCGTATCAAAAAGTGGTCCAAGACAAACTTGGAGGAAATTGGATGGGCTTTCTGAAAAAAATACACTGAAACAAAAATACACGCCACTTCTATGAGATTTTTTGATTTTTAAGTCTAAAACTTAAATTTAAAGGTGTTGTCACGATTTTTTTTCGTTCAAAATTTTTGAGGAAATAGCCTAAAATGTTACCAAAAGACTGACGAAAAATGCAGGATATCAAAACGAGTCAAATCAAAAAGCTGTCAAAGGCAAACTTATGGGAAATTGGACGAGCTTTCCGGTAAAAATATTTACGAGACTGAAAAACCAAGTCTGTCATATAGAAATTGCCAAAAACCACCAAAAAACCCATTTTTTCATCATTTTTATTTTTAAACCCGCTGTATCTTCCCAAGGATTGGACATAGGACAATGGTCAATATGGAGACTTTTATGTAAAATTGTCTGGAGAATCGATTCTCACTGTGGGTTTTTTTAAAATTTTGACGTTTAGACCACTTTTCAAAAAAACAGTTTTAGTAAATGATTTTTGTATTTTTTTAGGAGAGACATACCATCCTGCATTTTTCGTCAGTCTTTTGGTAACATTTTAGGCTATTTCCTCAAAAATTTTGAACGAAAAAAAATCGTGACAACACCTTTAAATTTAAGTTTTAGACTTAAAAATCAAAAAATCTCATAGAAGTGGCGTGTATTTTTGTTTCAGTGTATTTTTTTCAGAAAGCCCATCCAATTTCCTACAAGCTTGTCTTGGACCACTTTTTGATACGACGCAATGGCTTCGAGGCACAGTAATTTTTAAATTGCAAAATACAAAAATATTTAAATACCTTACGCCCTTCTCAAATGTTATTTTCGAGTACTATTGGCTCCATATACACAAAAATGGCTTATATAGGCCTAGGATAACATTTCTAAAAACTTTCATTGAAATCGGAGAGGGTCGGGTACAAAAGTACCAGAAAAATTCCTGATTTGAGCTGGAATTGCTCTATTTCGAGTTATTTGTGATTGTTTGCTTGTGGAAAACCCTTAAAAATTACCCTGCAATGTTAGAAAAACACGAAATTTTAAAATGATTTTTATTTCAAATGGAAAAAAATACCCTTCCGGGTTGTTGCAGATTCGAAAAGTTCATTAAATTTGCCATGTCCCAAAAATGTTTACAGTCGAGTAACCAAAAATAGCAGAATTTTGGAAACCTTTTTTGTATTTCTTGTTTCGATGAAAATACATTTTCTCGAAATTCTGAGTACGCCATTGAATCAGTTCAATTTTACATAAAAGTCGCATTGAAACCAAGTCATAGGATGAAAGTTATTGAAAACACCTATTTTTCTTAAATATTCAAAAATAAAAGAGATCGGTACCAAAATTACCTCTTTGGGACCATCCCGCCCATCGTGAGCAATTTCCAATCAAATAACCCCCCCCCCACGGTGTCCACGTGGTTTATGGATGGT
Source organism: Culex pipiens pallens (assembly GCF_016801865.2). Taxonomy (NCBI): domain Eukaryota; kingdom Metazoa; phylum Arthropoda; class Insecta; order Diptera; family Culicidae; genus Culex; species Culex pipiens. The sequence goes on from NC_068939.1 coordinate 112,746,474, forward strand.
TCCTTAATGCACAAAGTTTCACACAAATCGAACAGGGGCAACATTTCCGATTTCATGTGAGTTGCCAGAACATGTGGTTTATGTGTAAATTTAAATTCTTCCGAGTTATTGGGGCCAACTAAAATACAAATTTTTCTTGACTTTAATTACTTACAAGCCAAGTCTCATGAACTGGTGCTCATTGGTCACATGGTTAATGTTGTTTAATAAAACATTTTTGAGGAATTTCTCAGAAGTTCGAGAATATATAAAATATTATTTTCCAGTAAATTTTTGAAAATAAAAAAATATTATTGGACCTAATTGGCTGCTAGCAATTTGCCACGAAAAATGTGAGAAAGATATGTTTATTCCTTTTAATTTAAGCGGGAAAAGATTTGATGAGAAATTGTAGATACAAGTAAATCTTTTCTGTTGTCGAACCAAGTTTGGAAAGATTGGTTAAAATCCTCTTTAACCCTATCATACATTTACTATTGCACGTGCGTTTCAGGAATCGATTTCATTCCGGAACACAGAAATCATCTGCACACACGCATAGTATACAAACACATAAATTGAATTTTCCTGGCAAACACTCATACATACTAGGTTTCCTTGTCTCGTTCTATCTTCTTTCGATGTTGTATCTCTTTTTTCCCCAGCTCACATGCGTAATGTATTTCCATCGACTTGTTATCTTCTCTTTTTACACAAGAGCTTATCAATTTCATCTTCTCCCCCTCTCTCTATCTCTCTCTGCCTCTGCTTAATCCTTTTTCCCCGAAGTGGAGCTTGTTGCTACACTTAACTCGATTGAATTGCTTGCCTTTCGTCTTTCTCTCTTTCTGTCAGGTCGGTTTTTTTGTTCGTTCTTTGTTCGACCGGGCCTCAAAGCTCGTGCAGCTTTATTCGAAGCGATTGTTGAGAAATTGGTTTCATTTTTGGAAGCTCACATGCTCGCAAATGTGCAGGTTCGGTGATGATGCGTTGCTATCTCTACCAGCGTTTCTAATCAGCTTAAGATTTTACACCGGTGGTGTTGGAGCGACTCGTCATTTTTATGCATTGCATTGTACTTGGCTTCGTTTATATCGATTTTTCGTTTGTCAAAATTTGAACCCTTATGGTAAAAAGGCGGGGATTGTATCAAGTAATTTGTCTCTTATTATTCATTCAAAATACATACAAAATAAATTGAAGAAAACTCTTGGTTGCACAAAACTCGCATAAACTCTTATTAGTTGACACAATATTGCTGTCGGTAACCAAATCGATACTCAACTTTCAAACCTTTCCTCGTGAGCAACCAATTTCCACCACTTCCACCCGCTGCAAACTACAGTTGTTCGCAATTTTAATCAAAAACTTGTGCTCGCACAGCACGTGGCCATGTTTTAAACTTTTCTTCGAAAACCAGTCGTGGGTCGTCATCGCCGCGAAGAAGAAAAAAGAAAGCTCGCGCGCAAATTCCAAAAAGCTGCAATCATAGCGTTGTGAGAGCTTTTTTCTCTGACTTGCCGGGAAAAACTTGCCACGGGATGGACAAAGAAGTGAGGAAAGGGCATGTCTTAATACGAGTCGAGTTTTCCCCGGGTGGTGGCGAGGCCGCTGCAGTCTATGAAAACTTTGCCGAAACTCTAATTTAAGTTTCAACTCTCATTTCTCATTCCGGGGATGATGCTTTTTTTGCCGCTTCTTTCTTGTGTGCATTCCCGGATTCTCTTGTACTTTGCAAGTGCTGCTGCTGCTCTATACTGTCATCGGCGTCGTTGGCCGTAGTTCATCCGAGAAAGCTTTTGTTGAGAGGGCACCCCTTTTTTCTGTACGACTTATTGAGCTGTTCTCTGTGAAGTCGGATTACTTTCTGGCAAGATTTTGCCTCAGGGATCTGGGTAGATTACGCCAGGTAAACAAAAACACACATGTTTTGTTTGGTAGACCATTATGTGTATTGTTCTGAATTTTTGTTGAATTTGGTGGCCGGGGTCCCGAGTTATAACGTATTACCACAGACAAACAGACGGGACACTCGAGTGCCGAACCATCGTCCTTCTAAAACGGTTATTTCAAATGCAATTTTGTTTCGGCATCCACTCACCCGGCGCTGATGGCGCTGCTGTCGTGACAGCTCGCCCGTCTTTTCTTAGTGTGTGTGATGTGTGTTTATAAGTTGAGCTTGAGCACGTGTGAGGCAGCAAATGAAAACAAAACAATTATGATGGAAATCAAGAATTCTAACGATGATCCACAATCCAGGCTTTGCTGGACAAGATTGGGGCAGTCTTGGTCAGGGTCATATGAGCGGCTGACTAACGAGGACATACCTTTTGCCCCACTATTAACCCGGGAGGACTCCTCAACAGCCCGCCGATGTTGAGGCTGCTGCTGAGGCACCCGATACTGCGGAGGAAGCCGGATCCTATGGTGGAGTCATCTCCTTCGGAGCAACCTGATGCTTATCCTTCGTGGACTGCTGCTCTGATTGCTGCTGCTGGTCGTCCTTTTGGCGATGTTGCGTCGATCGTGGGCGCCACTCAATCTTCTTCTACAGTTGAGTTTCTTTGATTCTGTTTCGATGTATGATTTTGTGGTAGCGTTTTTTGGAATCTTTGCGACTTTTTGCTTTTGTTGTTTGGCGCAACTCAACTGCTCCGTGGACACGTTCCCCGCGGATGTTTCCAAACGCCCATCATGGGGACCAATTCTGGTAGGTTTGAATTGGATTTTTATATTTCAGCGGTCACTACTGGTGTTTTCGTGACCAGGGGTATCGAGATTTCAGTGGAGGAGGAATCTTCGACAGAACTTGGAGGACCAGTTTTTTAGTCTCTGTCGTTGCGGTTGTGGTGCGTCGTTGCTGATGCTGCCGCATGATTTGGCTCATGAAGTTCTGCCATTGGAAACGGAACCAACCGTGGAACCGACCCATCGTCATCTTCGGCCATCGACGTTGATTTTTATGTTTTTCATCGGGTACTGACGATCAGCAACAACAAAATTATTTCGATCAGCTGATTATGTTTACAATCGTTATGGCTTGATTGTCTCACGCATACATTGACATGACACATGACAGTGAAGGGTTTGTATTGGTATGTTTGGGCTGCGCTTCGGCATCAGCTCACCAGGCAGCGCTGGCGTCGCCGTGATTTGGTGGTTTGATGAAGGACGATGGATTTCAATAATAATTTGTATGGAGAGTCACGTCTGTTTGTCTGTGGTATTACGTTACTCGTTCATGCACGTGTGTCAAACGCGTTCTGACCTGAAATCCCTTTGATGATTTGTCGCACTTACATAAATTTTCAGGGTGTGTCAAGATAGCACGACAAGATTGAAACTTCTATCAATGAAAAGTGACAAAAATCCGCGGAGCTTTTTTGGTTATTATTGAATATCTCATGATTGAAATCGAATTTTGGGCATCTGTGAAGGTCAAAAGGTGAGGCATTGAGTGCTGCACAAAATTGCGTTCATAACTCAATTTGGCTTAAAATGCATTTGCTACAAGAAAGCACGACTACAACAATATATGATATATTCATTTCTAATGTCAAAAACATCTTTGAAAGAGTTGATTTCACCAGTTCCCATAGAATTGGTCGGTTGCATTCGTTAGAGTTTCTCGTTTTTTTGCCACCCAAGTTGAGCTGTTCTTATCGCAGCAGCATCCACCTCCTCCTCCAACATCTCATACGCCAACCGTGGGGGCGTCCTAGCACTGCTGTACTTGCACTACCAGGCAGAATAAATGAGTTTTATAATATCGCGTGTTTTATCAGGGGAACGCCAACGCGACCACCGGATTAAGCAAAACTTGAACTCACACACACACCTCCACACTACTTAGCCCAAAGTGGTAACGACGATTATCCCGGAAAACTTGTCCCGAGCTCGGGTTTCCCGGGGAGCAGCGGATCGTGACTTGTTCAATTTCATCTCCCGCCAAAAAAAAGGTGCTGAATCATGGTGAAGAAGCTGCCCCAAAAAATGTCCCACGAATGCTTAAGGTAGCGAGCGGACGTCAACCAGTCAAGGTGCAAAACAGGTTTTTTTTCTGGTCGTTAGTGCTGAGTCACGTTTAGGCGTTTCTCCGTGCGTCAGCGAGCGCACGCCTTCGAGATGAGTTTGGGTACGGGCAGCGGTTGATGATCCTCACCAACGGTACATAACAAAGATGATGACCAATGCGAGGTGAGCCACGTGACTAGCTTTGAAGCCGGGGGGATTAATCGATTAATGTGATCGTTCGTTGGCGGTGGTCAGGGAAATTACAGTGACCAACAAAATTAGTGCACATGCTCAATTCGAAGTTGGATGGAGAAATTGTGCGATGAATTCATAAATGTTGTCTGTTGTTGTTTTTTGTGTTTCATGCAACAGCGATGAATTGACCTAAATTTCCCTTAGACTTAGGAGAAAATCCGTTCTGTCAGACATTATTAAGCCTTCCTCACTGCTCTGAAAACGATTTTTTTTAAAGCTTATTCATATATATGGAAGTTCAACTTCCGGCTTAACTGGTGGGCATGCCTTTCCTGCAATCGATTCATCTAAGATACCCGAAAAGTGCAGAAGCCATCGATTTAGTGGCTGCATAGGCTGACTTGAATCGGCTGTTAGAATAAAATAGTTTTTCAGATAATTTCTATAAATATTTGAATAATTTGCACACAAGAAAACCATTTAAATAGAAGTAAAATCATTGTCAAGGGATCAGGATATACCAAACATGCATGAAAAAAATCACTTTGGCATAATTTCAATCACCTATTCTAAAACCACAATCTTGTAGATTTTAAAATATGTTTTCTTGTTTCCTTTCTCTACAGGTAAGTCTACGATTTGAGGTTGTAAACAAACTATCAAATTAAGTAAATACTACTAAGCCACAACTCCGCCACAATTCACAATTCTAACCAGTGATGTGGATACCGTCAATTGAGGTGAAAATGATAACAGGGGTGTCATTAACAGGCTTGATTTTTTTTTTCGCAAAACAAAAAATGTACCGTCGGTGCGGGTGACTATGGGTCAAAAAACGATACATCACTCGTAATTTCTCAATAACACAAAAAAATAAATAAAATAAAATCAAAAATCTTTTCACGAAGAATTATTTTAATATTGTTTACTAACATTTTCCCAAAATATTGTGGAATTTGATGAATACTACCTTATATGCCAATCGTTTGAAAATTGACCCAATCCCACCTCTTAGAGGGGGTGACATTGGGTCATATGAAAGAAAAATTAAGCTCAAATACAACGATATGGTAAAAACAAGTCATCCAACAATGTTTCTTGTTCTAGGGAATCGGATAGACATGCTACAATGTTTGAAGTGGAGATTTCCAAACATTTAGGTACTTTTAGAAATATTAAAAAGTTGATTTTTCGAGACAAAATTTTTAAGGATAGCATAGCATAGCATTGGTGCCTACCCGTAGCTGCTACTTCGTTATTGACCAGGACCCCCAAACATTGCACCGTGGACCACAGATGAAAATCCGACGCCACAACAATCGTACAAGGGGTAATTCTTATGCAAAATTAGCTGAACTTTTCGAACAAATATTTTCAAAAGCACACGATTAAGTTTTTGGCGTTAAAAATTCGAAAGACTGGTCAAAAATGGTCAAAATCTCAAACTTTTTCAAAACACTTTTTGTAAAATACCGATAACTCGTGAAGAATACATGCAAAACCCTTGTGTCTATAGATCATTTTTTTTTTGTTTTTGTCTGCTCTACAATTTTGTTGGACATTGTTACACCCTGCAAAGTTAATAAAAACACGTAATTTAAAAATGAAAAAAAAATTGTTCTAAATGAAAAAATTACCCTTCTGGGTTATTTCAGATTCGAAAAGAACATTAAATATCCCATAAAATGACATGTCTCACGATTTTTAACAGTTGAGTAACGGGAAATGGCAGTGATTTTAAAACTATTTTTTGACTTTATTTGATGAAAAATATTTTTATCGGAATTTTGAGTACGCCATCAAATCGGGCGTCTAATTTTACACAAAAGTCCTTTTGACACCAAATTTCTATCTCTTCACGGCTGCGAGCTACAAATCACTGAAAAACGTGTCTTAGTAAAAAAAAACAGAATTCGAGCAGTTCTCTAGAATTTCGGTCATTCGATTTTTTTATATTTTTTAATCCAACTGAAACTTTTTTGGTGCCTTCGGTATGCCTAAAGAAGCCTTTTTGCATCATTAGTTTGTCCATATAATTTTCCATACAAATTTTGCAGCTGTCCATACAAAAATGATGTATGAAAATTCGAAAATCTGTATCTTTTGAAGGATTTTTTTTATCGATTTGGTGTCTTCGGCAAAGTTGTAGGTATGGATACAGACTACACTGGAAAAAAAATGATACACGGTAAACAAAATTTTGGTGATTTTTTTATTCAACTTTTTATCACTAAAACATGATTTGCAAAAAAAACACTATTTTTTATTTTTTTTTATTTTTTGATATGTTTTAGAGGACATAAAATGCCAACTTTTCAGAAATTTCCAGGTTGTGCAAAAAATCATTGACCGAGTTATGAATACATTAATCAATACTGATTTAAAAAAAAATCGAAATTTTAGTCGCAAGAAATTTTCAACTTCATTTTTCGATGTAAAATCAAATTTGCAATCAAAAAGTACTTTAGTGAAATTTTGATAAAGTGCACCGTTTTCAAGTTAAATCCATATTTAAGTGACTTTTTTGAAAATAGTCGAAGTTTTTCATTTTTTTTTAATTAGTGCACATGTTTGCCCTCTTTTGAAAAAAATATTTTTTAAAAGCTGAGAAAATTCTCTATATTTTGCTTCTTCGGACTATGTTAAAATGACCCATAGTTGCTGAGATATTGCAATGCAAAGGTTTAAAAACAGGAAAATTGATGTTTTCTAAGTCTCACCCAAACAGCCCACCATCTTTCAATGTCGATATCTCAGCAACTAATGGTCCGATTTTCAATGTTAAAATATGAAACATTTGTGAAATTTTCCGATCTTTTCGAAAACATTTTTTTCATAGTTTTTAAACCAAGACTAACATTTTAAAAGGGCGTAATATTGAATGTTTGGCCCTTTTGAAATGTTAGTCTTGATTTGAAAATTTTGGAAATATTGTTTTCGAAAAGATTGGAAAATTTCACAAATGTTTCATATTTTAACATTGAAAATCGGACCATTAGTTGCTGAGATATTGACATTGAAAAATGGTGGGCTGTTTGGGTGAGACTTAGAAAACATCAATTTTCCTGTTTTTAAACCTTTGCATTGCAATATCTCAGCAACTAAAGGTCGTATTAACAAAGTCCGAAGAAGCAAAATATAGAGAATTTTCTCAGCTTTTCAAAAATATTTTTTTCAAAAGTGGGCAAACATGTGCACTAATTAAAAAAAATGAAAAACTTCGACTATTTTCAAAAAAGTCACTTAAATATGGATTTAACTTGAAAACGGTGCACTTTATCAAAATTTCACTAAAGTACTTTTTGATTGCAAATTTGATTTAACATCGAAAAATGAAGTTGAAAATTTTTTGCGACTAAAATTTCGATTTTTTTTTTAATCAGTATTGATTAATGTATTCATAACTCGGTCAATGATTTTTTGCATAACCTGGAAATTTCTGAAAAGTTGGCATTTGGTCCTCTAAAACATATCAAAAAATAAAAAAAATTAAAAATAGTGTTTTTTTGCAAATCATGTTTTAGTGATGAAAAGTTGAATAAAAAAATCACCAAATTTTTTTTTACCGTGTATCATTTTTTTCCAGTGTAGTCTGTATCCATACCTACAACTTTGCCGAAGACACCAAATCAATCAAAAAGTTCCTTCAAAAGATACAGATTTTTGAATTTTCACATACCATTTTTGTATGGACAGCTGCAAAATTTGTATAGAAAATTATATGGACAAACTAATGATGCAAAAAGGCTTCTTTTGGCATACCGAAGGCACCAAAAAAGTTTCAATCGGATTAAAAATACAAAAATTAAAATTGAAGAAAAAAGACCGATTTCGTAGAGAATTGCTCATAATGAAAGGGGTCGAGACAAAATTTTTGGCCAAAAACTCACCTCTACTTAAGACAGCTGCCAAAATATCAGGATTTGTTCTAGGAACAAGATTATTTCAGCGAAGTCATCTTAAGATGTCCCCCAAACATACATTTTAACATAATTTAATTTCATAGAAAAGATCCTGAGATATTTTCAAATCCGTAAAAAATCACTTTGACCCATTTTCACCCTCAGACCCAATGACAAATTTAAAAAAAACTTTTTTAACGATTTTCTAAAAAAAAACTTTGTTTTTTCTTCTACTCGTAACTTTGCCATTATCCGACCAAATACCTAATACTATGGTAAGGACAACGATGAAATGGCTTCTTCTTTTGTCATAGGGAATGACCCTAAAAAGTATGGGGCTAATTAAAAAACAAAACAAAAAGCTGATTCCTGAAAAAGTTACTCAAATTTGATACATACGAAATGGTTTGAAATCTTACTCAGCATGATAGAGAAAAGTTCAAAACATCCAGTACCATCAGTAGGGGTGACATTGGGTCTGGGGGTTGAAATAGGTTCAAAGTGATCTTTTACGCAGTTTTCAATTTCTCATGTTCTTCTCAATGAAACTAAATTGCGTTAAAAAGGTTGTGTCGGGGACATCTTAAGATGACTGAGCAGTAAAAATGTCGTTCCTAGAACAGTTGTTAGTTTTTCTTAACATTAAAAAATAATTAAAAAATAATTAACATTAGAAAAACTTCTTTTAAAACCAGACTATGAACCTTTTTTTTCACCTAACGTAATAAGTGTTTTTAAAAAAAGATTTTTAAATTCTAATCCTATTCTTTTTTTTAACGGTACTCAGCAAGATTGTTAATCGACAAAATTATCGTTCATATTGTCTGACGATAACGGTAATGGTTATCGTTATCGTCGGGACGATAACGTTAATCTATCGTTAACGTTTTCGTTTTTTCGATAGGCGCTAATCTTATCGCCGATAATGAACGATAACTCATTTTAAAAATCTTTCTTAAATCGATTAATTCAACCATAAAATGTTAAATTTTTTATGCTTTCACTATGAATTTTTTTTTTGAAAATCTAATTAGTTTCGAAGTAAAAATATGCACTCAAAATTGTTCACAAAATACCGTATTTTTCAAAAGCACTAAAATTTTCATAATTCACAATATTGGTTTGTGTATGCTTTTTTTACTTTATTAGAGTTTTTGGAAAATACTTAAATTTTAACAAATTACCGTAATTTTTCGAAAATATTCAAATTTTAATAATTTGCAATATGGGTATCAAACGAAGCGACATTTTGCATGCTTTTCACTTTGTTGTTTTTTTAAATTCATGTATTTTTTCGAAAAAACTCATTTTTTTAATATTAAAATGTATGCTTTTTCACTTTATTAGAGTTTTGTTTCGGAAAATTCCCAAATTTTCTCAAAATTCCGTATTTTTGAAAATACTCAAATATTCAAAACATGCAATATGGGTCTCAAACAATGAAAAATTTTGCATGCTTCATACAAACATTTAAATTGTGAATGCTTCTTATAAAATTTGGCATCGTTCGGTATCCATGCTGAAAATTTAAGAAAAATAAAAATTGAAACCTTTGGACAAAATTTGAGTATTTTCAAAAAATACGGGAATTTTTGAAAATTTTAGAATTTAAACGATAGCGATAGAACTATTGTTCGAGCCTCGATATTTTTATCATATACAACCTTGGTACTTGGGATTTTGAAGTGTACACAGTAAAAAAATGTATAAATTTGGAAGGTGTAATTTTGGAAGGTTTAATAACTCTTAATGATGTAATTTTACCTCAGTTTAGACTGAAAATGCGATATTTCTCCAGAATAGTGGTAAAATTACACATTTTCAGAGGTAAACCAAATCAGTTTTTTTGACAAAAAAGATGAACCCCTTTCCAGATGTAATATTACCATGATTTTTTTTTTCTGTGTATGTATGTATGTATGTATGTATGATCCCCATACCCGCAGGCAACTTGGTCCTGGAACACATGTGAGCGCTAGGTGAACAATTCGATCATCTTTTGCTCCATAATCTGTACACCCACGTGCATAAGTTTTTTTGCACGAATTTGAGTGCTACAAATACCGGCGCATATATCAAAATGGTTTCCCTTTTCCCTCCCCAAGCGCTGAAAATTTGTAGCGGGTGTAGGGACACTTCGCATAGACGCCCTTGCTCCCATCACGTCACTGGGGGTATGGAGCGACGAGAAATTAATAAGCATGCCCCCTCAGTCGAACCTTCATTAGAGAAGCAGGCAATCCACAACTCACAGCGAACGACTAAGGGAACACCCTACCGCGTATATAGTAAAGTGGCGTAGTTGTCTTCATTGAAATGTATAATTGTTAGAATAGATGATAGAGTTATTTGAAAATAATAATGGAAAGCTCTCACCAAAAACAAGAAATCTTCAAGAACAACTCCAATCGTCTCGCCAAGTTCCACTTGAATCTTCACATTTCTTGAGTTCTTGCCTTGAATCGGTCTTGATCAGCAGAACTTCCGACAGTACTGGTACCGCACGATATACAGCAACACTTGTCGGCAAGGATCAGCCATCAAAAACATCCCCGAAGCCTTCCTGGATGTTTTGTGGCAGGAACTGGACTCACAGTTACGCTTGAATTGATGGCCACTTCGCGATTGTTTTCCTGATTTCCTTGTTCCCTTGTCGTGGATTCGAATTTTTCATGTTTCATGAAAATAGCTTACAATTCACTTCCACTGTAAATGTCTGGCACCCGAAAACTAACGAGATCTTCGTATTTCAACTTATTTAACTCATATTTTGAAAAAAGTTTTAAAATTATCGGAACGAAAATGACAGCAAACAAAAAACGCGTCCGACCACAGGCACAGATTGCTTCGATCTTATTACCATGATTTTTTTTTTCTGTGTACTACGAATTGTTTGGATGGAACCGAAGAATGTAGCGAATAACACCGACCAACAGTTTTCTGCCCGGATTCAGTTCATGAGGCTGAGGCACCATGACATTGAAAGCAATGAAGCTTAAAATAGTTGATTTCTTAGAGCCCATGCCACTGGCCTCACACCTGCATCTGATTTGCATACAGCTTTTGAGTTGCATGTCTGGATTACGTTTAGAAACTCATTCATGTGTGCTGTTATTGTTTCTTGTTTGAACTGATCAGTATCACGGTGCAGTGATGTGAAAACAGCTTGAAACGGCTGTATTTTTGCCATTATTGCTTAAAAAATGAATTAATTTGTTGCTCTCGCCCAATTGACTGCAATGTTTTTTGAATTCATAAGTTGACAGGATCTCCAAACCGTACACTTTGTCATAAGTTTTGAATTAAACTTTTCATAAAAAATTTCTATAAACTGTTCAGTCCCACCATGGCAAAGGAACAGTTTTTTTGGAACAGATTTGCATAATGCCAAATCTCTCGAATTTTATTTTCGGATACCAGTTTATTGCTCCAGGTATTTGTGAAATAACATCGCGCAGGCGTTTTCCCCAGAACTGGTTTTCAAAAGAAAAAGCAACATCTTAAAATCGGTTTAATTGCAAGAGGGATCTTTTATTGCAATGGAGTCACTCCGTTGAACCGTACAAATTTCGCTTCTCCAGCTGCACCGTGTACGGCGTGATCAGTTTCTGGGTGACCTGGAACTTAAACTTGAGCTCCTTCCGGACGAGCCGTGTGTTAATCCGGAACTGCTGCAGAAATCGGATCAGGAACACCTTCATCGAAATCATCGAGTACCGATTGCCGATGCAAACCCGCGGCCCACCGCTGAACGGAATGTACGCGTACGGGTGGCGACCGGCGGCCCGTTCCGGGGAAAAGTTATCCGGATCAAAGTCCACCGCGTTGGCGCCCCAAACGTCGGCCCGACGGTGCACGCACGCAATGTTCACGGTGAAGACCATCCCGGCCGGGACGAGCACCCCGTCCAGCTCGAGCGGGGCCGTCGATTGGCGGGCAATTAGCGGTGCCACCGGGTACAGTCGCAGCACCTCGTTCAGCGTCTGGTCCAGATAGATCAGCTCGCGGAGCGTTTCCGGCGTAATGGGGCTGTCCGGCGTGGGAAGGATGGTTTGTATCTCGCTGACGACCCGTTCCTGCACGTCCGGATGCATCGCCAGCATCAGACAGGTGGTGGACAGCTGCAGCGCGGACGTTTCGTAGCCCTGTAAATGGAAGAGTTGTGGGTCAGGTTTTGTTGAACTTCGAGTTCAGTGACTTCAAACGAGTCAAATTCGTGTGGTGTATTGCCAAATAAATTAGGGGCCATCAACAAATTACATGGCATTTTAGGGGGGAAGGGGGTTTCTGAGAGTTGGTGAGGGTTGTGGCTTGATCTAGTTTATAAACTTGTTTTTTTTTTCAAAATTTTGATGCTAATTACACTTTAAAATGTTAAAAAATTTTGATAGTCAGATTTTGAGTGATAATCATTCGTCTTGTAGCGATGAAAATTGATTTGAAAAATGGAAAAGTGTATTGATCTTAAGATAACAAGAAGTCGAGAAAAATTAAGGGTGCGATGTGACCAGTTTAAGGACCACCTCGTGTGTTGCCACTTACGGCAACCAGCATCGTGTAGGCATGGTTCGCAATTTCCTCGTCCGTGAAGGGCCGCCCCTTGTGCTGGATGGTCAGCAACCGTTCCACGAATGCAATTGATTGGGCCGGTTTCTGGGCATTGGCACCACCATCCTCGTCATCATCATCATAGTCGGTGCTTCTTTCCGGCTGCTCGTTCCGCTCGTTAATGATGTTTGTGCGCATTTTCTGGATTCCCTGGAATGATGAGAGGAGATATCAATCGTGTAAAGAAAATAATTGTTTTCCTCTCGAGGCCTGGCCGCGGATTAATGCAGCTCTGAGGGGTTGCTGTTACACACGTACGTCGTTCACCGTTGCGTAGCACAGCCTCCGGGAGCGCCACTCTTCCCGGTACATGGCGCTCATTTTGTAGAACGTTTTCAGTGCGTAGAGCGCGGTCCGGATGCGTGTGCCGAGCGCCTCGAGGATGCTGTGCGATGATGGGAACAAAAAGAAAACAAACAATTATATTGCGCAAAAGGAAGGGGTGTTGCATAACTTCGTTATTTTTGCTTCGGGAACCCGGAAATCGGAAAAGATTTTTTTAGGATTCTATCGAATCCTAAGCTACGTTGCTAATATTTTTATATGTTGGTTAAAATACACTCAGCCGCAAAGAGCTTTCGGATGGCCTAGATTACTTCCACGAGATCTTGTATGACTCAAAACATTCCAACAGACCACAAACTGCTTATACACAACTCAATTTTAACTCCAATCCCCTCAACTCACACATCCAAGCTCTCGATCAGCTTCCGTACCAGCTCTTCGGGCAGGCGCTCAATCGTGACCATCGTTCCGTGCACCACCTCGGCACTGCAAACCCGCGTGTACTCCAGCAGATCCACGTCCCGCCCGTCCGCCACCTCGGCCAACCTGTCCACAATACTGCCGGTGGCGCGCTCGAATATCGGCATAAAACTGTACAGAATCCTGGTGTTGAACAGGGGACTCAACGTTTTCCGATGCTCGCGCCACACGTTTCCATCTGAGGGGTAATGAGATGGGGAGTTGAATATTCATGCCAGCTCCACGCAGAACTTGACTTTGACCTTACATCGTTCGGAAATTAACCCCCGCCCCAACTCCATGTAATCGTACGCGAACGGTTTGTCCAAACACTCCGAGAGCACCTTCTGAACCAGGTCCGGATGTTGCACATTAATTACCGGAACCGGTCCGAACCATATTTTAGTCATTCGATTATCATTCCTAAAGCTCTTCCAATAGCCCGAAGCCTTGGCGAAAATCAGCGCATTTCCCAGCAACGGATAGCACGGCTCGATTCCCGGAATCGCCCGGAGATTCCAGTAGCGCCACTTGTGCACCAAATATGCCACCAACCCCACCACGGCCAGGATCCACAAAAGGACAACGGTAATATCCATTGCTCGCGAAAAAGTTGTGCGTGTCACTCGACGACCTCGGTCAAAACCAAACTGAAGGAGCGTTTGCACCACCAACAGTTCTAGAACTCATCCTGGAAGATGAGGTGATCGCATTTGGGAGAGAACAAACGCAACTCACACCATTTGAAACCAGTTTTCCAAAAAAAGCTCGAAAATACCCGTCACATATGCGATAGTTATTTTGGAAACAATCGCGCGCCAGAATGAAAGTGATCACCGTGGGCAGACGGCGGGCGGTAGCCCGCTAAAACAGGTTTGGTTATTTTGATACTTAGATCGTGCTATTTTGATCGTCACTGATGCTCATTTGCATTTTTCGCAAAGACAAAAACGCGGAACAGTGGTTTTCAATATAGCATAAAAGCGAAATGTTAATGAGATTATTTCTGGTTCGGTATTGTTCAAACTGGCCCAATCTAACGGAAATAAAAATTGGCAAGAATTAATTACCATCGTCTGGTTCCTGTCTCGTAATTTTTTTTAAGAGAGCTGCTTAAAAGTAGTCATCAGTTTATACTAATTACAAAAAGAAGATGTTTCCAGCTCGAAACCCTTTGAATTTAATTGTTGAAGGGGTTACATACACTAAAATCGATAAATATATCAAGGGTTTGTACACTTTAAACTTTTTGTTTGTGTCATTACCGAGATATAGCTATTTGAAGTTAGCAGTTTCAAAAAATGGGTGCCACGATATAACAACACTGCATTGACCAAATCGACTCAAAATTTTCGTGATGACTCGTATAACCATTCCTGTGTGATAACCAATTTAGCATAGCATAGTATGGTGTCTACCCGTAGTTGTTACTCTGTTATTGGCTAGGACCTCCAAGAATTGCTCCATGCACCACAGATGAAGAGTAGGAACCAATCATCACCACTTCGCAACTTTCAAATGTCCCTATCCTGCTAGTGAGATTTGAGGGGGTTAGTAAGATGGATGTGAAGCCAGGATTCGCCGAGGTAAGTGATGTGGCCGGTCAAAGTTATTTATAGTCCTTAATTCTTCGTATGTTGTTAGATTAATCTTGAAAGCTTTCCATTTCGGTTCACCAAGCTTTTTGTGATGAATTCTGGTCGTGTTGAAAAATCAATATTCGCAAATTTATGACTTGTTTTTGAAAAGTATCTTGTTAAGGTTTTTTTTTCAATGTTTTGGAAATTTCGTAACTATAAACGAGGACAACACTAAAAAAACATAAAACTTTTTGACACTAAAAAATGATTATCATAAAAAGCATTTTGTTTTATATTTTTTCGCTATGTTTTAGGGGACATCAAATGTGATCTTTTTCGAAAATTGCTCTGTTTTTGCCTTCCTCACTGAGGTAAGGCTATAATCCTGCTCTAAAATTGAACTTTTTTATTTAAAGCTCGAAAACCCACCTTGATGTATACATATCAACTCAGAATCGAAAACTGGACAAATGTCTGTGTGTATGTGTGTGTGTATGTGTGTGTGTATATGTGACCAATAATGTCACGCAGTTTTTTCAGCACTGGCTGAACCGATTTTGACCAAACCAGTCGCATTCGACTTGATTGAGGGTCCCATACGGTGCTATTGAATTGTCTGAAGTTTCGATAAGTAGTTCAAAAGTTATGTATAAAAATGTGTTTTCGCATATTTTCGGAAGTTGAATAAATGGCAGTAAACTGAACCAAACATCATCATGTTATACATCGTTAGTTGGGTAATTGAAAGACCTTTCTAACGAGTCTAAAACATTGAAGATCTGGCAACATTGTCTCGAGTTCTGACCTCTTAAGTGATATTCATGTACTTTTTTGTAGCCGGATCTCACTTAAATGTATGTAATCAATGTCCGGATCCATCATCCGACCCATCGTTGGTATGGTAATCGAAAGACCTTTTCCAACTTGTCTAAAACATTGAAGATCTGGCAACCCTGTCTCAAGCTTTGACCACTTAAGATGCCACTTATGAGCCCTTGAGTGATATGTGTGTTTTTTTGTATTCCGGAATCAGACGAAATTTGTGTCCAAATCCATCATATCTGGAGCAACATTTGAAAGGGGCGGTACGACATTGCTTTTACGGCCTTTGGTCCCACTTAAACGCGTGTAATGAAAGGCCGTAAGAGCAATGTCGTAACGCCCCTTTCAAATGTTGCTCCAGATATCACATATCACCCATTGTTGGAAAAGAGTGAGGAAGGCACCAACCACATAGGTGGATTAAGTTAGTTGTTTAGATTGTATTTAAAAATTTAAAATATAATTGAACTATAAAATTATGTTGGAAAACAAAATTAAAGCTTGCCAGAAATAAATGATTTCGAGAAATATTTGAATTATGTGCTTTAATTAATTGCTGCATGAAAATATGGTTGTTTTGATTTTATTTTTAAATAGTACCCATATTTGGCCAAATTCGCAAAAAATATTCGAAAATCTGAGAAAATTTCCTATCTGTTCTTGTTAGAACCTTATTGATACGGCCTTTGAGTGCTGAAATATGGTCAGCAAAGATAACATAACAGGAAAGTGTGATTTTCTGTGTTGCCCATATTTAGCCCTCGTATTTCATCGGTTTTTTTTGTGAAATTTTCAGCTCTTAAAAAAAACGTTAGTTTAAATTTTATAATCAAAAATATTTTGAATGAGTATTTTTCAGAAATGCGCGTAGCAATCATACTAAAGTCATTCAAATTTGGTCGCCTTGGGCTTCAAGTTATGGTTTAATCTCCCCTGAACAAATTACTGTACAGACATAGTCCGTAAAAGCTTGTGTTTGGGCATGGCAGGGCGTTTTAGGGAGAAACATTTGTATTATTTAGCTAAAAATTAAAAATTCACTCCCCAAAACGAGCCAACAATTTTTTCAGCCAAAACTAATGCATCCAGCTTATAGGAAATTTTACAGAGATCATTTGGCTTTTTAAACATTCAATTTATGTCCACGCAAAGCCGAGATATTTGCATTTTAGTGAATTTTCAAAATTCTTAGTAAATTTATAAGCGTTTTTAGCATAAAACATTGGCTACTATGATTACAAACGGGAAAGCATGTATTTTGTATATTTTTATTTTGCTCGCTCAAAAACGCTATTTCGACGTCGTCGTGCTATCTTGTCGCACCCGCCATTTTGACGTTCCGAGAAAAACGCGTTTTAATGTTTGACCTTGAATATTCAAAAACGAGAGCACGCAATGTAAACAATAACAAACACGTTTTGTTTGGCTTACCATTCTGTGCATTGTCCCAAAGTTTGGTTGAAGTTGGTTGCTGAAGTCCCGAGTTATAATTACAAATGTTTACGGCAGTCTAGCTTGTACGTGCGACAAACGCATCCTGACTTTCCTGGCATGAAATCCCTATGGCCTTTTGTCGCACTTACATCAATTTTCATGGAGTGACAAGATAGCACGACAAGATTGAAACTACTTTCATATGTAAAGTGACAAAAATGCACGGAGTTTTTTCGGTTTTTGTTGAATATCTCAGGATTGAAATCGAATTTTGGGGATCTATGAAGGTCAAAAGGTGAGGCATTGTGAGCTGCACAAAATGGCGTTCTTAACTCAATTTGGCCCAAAATGCACGTACGACAAGTTAGCACGATGGCGACGATTTGTTTATAACATTTCATGAAAACATGAGATTTTCTCACAATGTAACGTAAACGACAAATAATCATAAATCAAAATTAATTTTATTAAGGTTCATGTCTGGGTAATTCACTACCAACGCACACAAAATCGGGAAAAGTTGCCCCGACCCTCTTCGGTTTGCGTGAAACTTTGTTCTAAGTGGTAACTTTTGTCCCTGATCACGAATCCGAGGTCCGTTTTTTGATATCTCGTGACGGATGGGCGATACGACCCCTTCCATTTTTGAACATGTGAAACACGAAACATGTCTATTTAATATATTAAACTGCGTTACCAAAAGCATTCTCAGTTTCAGATGGTAGTCCCAGATGTGCCCTACAAGATGCAGGTCGAACTGAGTTGATATCTGGATGGAACACTTTTTTATTTGAGTTTGAAAATTTTGCTTTTTTTTCCACTAAAATGCCAATAATTCACTTTAGATTTAACCAATTGGGATGCTCCACTCTGAATTTTGTTGCATTTTTTAAGCCCTTTCAGAAGCATGATTTTTGAAATTTAATTGAATTTTGCCTTTTAAGGATTTTTGACGTTTTTGAACCTCCAAAGATTGTGTCCCGATTTGTCCAACTTCCCGTTGACCTAGAGTGCTCTTATTTTGGCCAGATGCTAGTTTTATATGTACAAATAACAACCCCAGGCAGATTGGTGAGGTCCAAACGACGTCGACGTACACAACAAAAATTGTACATCATCTTTCAAATTTTAAGCTTTTTAGTTCCATAAATATTGCTGCCCCTGTTCATATTGTAGTTCCGACGGTATGTTTACAACAGAATAACGAAACACCTCTTATCCTAAATTCAATCAATCATTCCATTAAGACGTTGATGAAATAATAAATTGACCAGAAATTCACTAGAATTGATAACTCATTTTGACAAAATTTTTCTCCAGTTTCATTCAACGGACGCGACGAAGCAATTTACAAAACGTCAATAAATTTCCGCCCAAATTCCCGCTAAACTGCGCAAGTATTCGCTCCACTGTTCCTTAACTCAACCGTGTAGCTTTTAGTTCTCATTTCACGCAAATCCGCGCCGAAACAATTTGTTCCAATTACAGCGCCCGGTAACCGGTAGCAAAGATACAAGAAATGTGAAAAATTAAACTAATCGCCACCTCCCCCTAGCAATGGACAAGTGGTGCAAATTCCTGCTCACCCTGGCTTCGGTGACGACACCTGGCCGTCGACTAAGCAGGACCACCGTCTAGCCGTTTAACCGTTGGTTGGCTCCCGAAAGTCTTGTCCCGTGCCACCGCCAAATTCCGCCCGCGCAGTCAACCTGGCACGTGGTGGTGGGTGGGGTGAACAGTGGGAGAAAGTTTGTCATTTTTGGATAGGAAATCATCTACATTCTCACAAGGCAGGCGCCGGCAATGATCGTCGATAAGACTTTGGTAAGATACCGAAAGTTTTTTTTGTTATTTTGGCAATTTTTAACAGAGAATCGAACCAATGTGCGATTTCCGCGGAATCCTTTCCCATCCAATTACGGCCCTGCCCCGTGGTGGACCACATTCCAGCTAGACACTTTTGCAGGTTGTCCGGGGTATGCGGGAGCTGATTTCCGTCGACACCTAAATTTGATAACGCGGGACACTTTTCACCGGTGTCAGAGTAGTAGGAGGGAATGTTTCCACGTCGGTTTAGTCGTGGGCGTTTTTCGTGAGATTCATGGAATGACAAGTATATTGCTTAAAGTCTTCTAATTTGCTGCGATGAAAAGATCTTCGCTTTGAAAGCTGAGAGATGAACGAATTTTGCAGTGTCCAAAGAGAGTTGCTGCAGCAAGAATGAATTTTAGCAAAATTATCGTAGTTTCCTGTGATCTACAGCTGTGTCGCACTGGGGTACCATAAACATCAACTATGCTAATTAGTGCAGCACGAGATTTGAAGATTTTCCGGTTTGATATAACCATGTGAACCTACCCTAGTAACATTTTAGGTTTTAAGTAGGCCATAAAAGCCTATTTAGGCCGTATGAGGGTTTTCAGAACCATGTTAAAACCTGTAAGTTTAAAAATGTTACTAGGGTAGCGCATTAGTTATTTGAGAAATGTCTCTTTAAACAGCAGAACAACAGAACAACAGAACAACAGAACAACAGAACAACAGAACAACAGAACAACAGAACAACAGAACAACAGAACAACAGAACAACAGAACAACAGAACAACAGAACAACAGAACAACAGAACAACAGAACAACAGAACAACAAGAACAAATCCGCACTCATTTCGTAAAGTTTTCTTTCAAAATTTGTCAAAATCGTGATCTCGTTACGCTCCCAAGAGCAAAACCATCACGATGCCCGGATCAGATTAGGATATAATTTGCTCTATTGCCCAACCCAACAACGACAACGTTGACAAAAAGGGTGTTCAAATTCCAGCATCCGCGCAGAAATTCCTCGCTATTTGGGTGCCATTTTTCACCTTCATTTGTCAGCCGTGGCGTATTCTTCTGGTGCGACAATAATCAAGCCCCGGGGTCGGTCGGTGGGAACCATAATGAAGTCAAACGATCTTCACGTTTTCCCCTCCTGCTGCGGGGAATCACCAAGATGATGATGACGATTGGTGTTCACGTGGCACGTTTGCGTGGGGAAGTGTGGGGGAGCCCATTTGTATTCTGCTCAATTTTATTCCACCGATGATAAGCACTTGAGAAATTTAATATATCATACGGAGAATTACGATATGCCTTTGTATTTTCAGAGCTTTCTTGTTGTTGTTGTTGCTTTTGTTGTTTTCGGGGCTGGAAATTCCTCTCGTCGTCGTCCAACGGCATGCCAAACCGCACCCAAGGAGAATCATCACCATCACCACCAGGTGGCAGCCTCAGCTCTCTGTTTGTGATGGGTTCTGCTGTGTTCTGGGAACGTCCTTGGAAACCGGCGACCCCTGAGGTTGGGGAGGTTGAGGCTCTGGGAAAACTCTCGACTCCAACTTGGGCAAACGGGAATGTACGGAATTCTTGGCCCCCGTGGAGAGAGTGTTAGATGATAAGCATTTTCACCGTTCAGCACATTTTTTCTAGAAGGAACTTACGGGGAGATGTTGGTGGTTATCTATTATTCTTACCTGGGGTGGTTGTTGTTGGTGCTGTGGTGAATGAAACCACTTTCTGGCGGGATCAACCACACAGCGATCTTAACCGGTCGCTGCAGATTTTGGGCCCAAAAATATACCTGAATCAGTTTCATTACAAATGTGCTTGAATTAATAAGATCAACTCATTCTAAATTCCAAAGAGAGAAATGAATATCAAAAATGAATATCAGAAATGAATATCAGAAATAAATATCAGAAATGCAAAGAAACTATGCAAATAAGGATTAAAAAACAAAAAAGAAAAAAAACCAAAAAACAAAAAAAAAACAAAAAACATAAAACATAAAAACAAAAAACAAAAATCAAAAAACAAAAAACAAAAAACAAAAAACAAAAAACAAAAAACAAAAAACAAAAAACAAAAAACAAAAAACAAAAAACAAAAAACAAAAAACAAAAAACAAAAAACAAAAAACAAAAAACAAAAAACAAAAAACAAAAAACAAAAAACAAAAAACAAAAAACAAAAAACAAAAAACAAAAAACAAAAAACAAAAAACAAAAAACAAAAAACAAAAAACAAAAAACAAAAAACAAAAAACAAAAAACAAAAAACAAAAAACAAAAAACAAAAAACAAAAAACAAAAAACAAAAAACAAAAAACAAAAAACAATAAACAAAAAACAAAAAACAAAAAACAAAAAAAACAAAAAACAAAAAACAAAAAACAAAAAACAAAAAACAAAAAACAAAAAACAAAAAAACAAAAAAACAAAAAACAAAAAACAAAAAACAAAAAACAAAAAACAAAAAACAAAGCATGAGCATGAGCATGAGCATGAGCATGGTTGACTGCCAATGAGCTGCTACTCCGTTATTGACGGATCAGCTGAAGTTAAACAATGAATCAAAAATGATCAGTGGGAGCCAACCATCCGTTCACTGTTTAACCTCTGAAGATCCCTACTTTATTAGTCAATACCGGCGCCCTCCCAAGAAGCCTGCAGTTCAACGAAAGGGAGGAATGTTAGTCCGATAGTTGAAGTTGCAGACTCATCAAGCACACAGTTTTTCGCTATATACTTGTTGATACCGCTTGAGACCGTTGAATCCACAGCATCTCCTTCAAGCATCACGTGATTAATTTTTTTTTTTTTGGTTAGTAGGATAAGGTATTGGCTTTTCGATGCCTCCCGAGCTACGACGCTATGGGGAGGACTTTCATAACAGACCCGTCGGCGAGCCTTCCGAGCTACGATGCTATGGGAAGGTCTTTCTGGTTAACACACAAACTCACTCACACACAGCTATTTTGCTCCACTATTAACTCAACGATCCAAATTGTCAGTGCGTTTTTCTTTCATTATATAGAAATGGCTTTTTCACCGCAAAAAAATAAAACCTTATTCGAAAAATTAAAACACAGTCCACCCGACGCCGTGCCTTCCGATTAACGATGATATAGGAAGGGCTTTGAAAATCACAAAACATCACTTTTCACTCTGAATATTTTTTACGACCACGCGCTCCCTTTGCCAATTATGCACTCACTCGAACAGCGACACAAAAGAGACGGAAAATAACACGAAAAAACAGGACTGCGCGTCCCCAAAGGCACTGCACTACTGATGCCATTATTTAATTATAATAACCAATCACCCCATGCACTCGAACAGCGACATAAAAGAGACGGAAAATAACACGAAAAAACAGGACTGCGCGTCCCCAAAGGCACTGCACTACTGATTCCAATATTTAATTATAATAGCCAATCACCCCATGCACTCGAACAGCGACACAAAAGAGACGGAAAATAACACGAAAAAACAGGACTGCGCGTCCCCAAAGGCACTGCACTACTAAAAAAAAAAAACAAAAAACAAAAAACAAAAAACAAAAAACAAAAAACAAAAAACAAAAAACAAAAAACAAAAAACAAAAAACAAAAAACAAAAAACAAAAAACAAAAAACAAAAAACAAAAAACAAAAAACAAAAAACAAAAAACAAAAAACAAAAAACAAAAAACAAAAAACAAAAAACAAAAAACAAAAAACAAAAAACAAAAAACAAAAAACAAAAAACAAAAAAACAAAAAAAAAAAAACAAAAAACAAAAAACAAAAAACAAAAAACAAAAAACAAAAAACAAAAAACAAAAAACAAAAAACAAAAAAACAAAAAACAAAAAGCAAAAAACAAAAAACAAAAAAACAGACAGAAAGACAGAAAGACAGAAAGACAGAAAGACAGAAAGACAGAAAGACAGAAAGACAGAAAGACAGAAAGACAGAAAGACAGAAAGACAGAAAGACAGAAAGACAGAAAGACAGAAAGACAGAAAGACAGAAAAACAGAAAGACAGAAAGACAGAAAGACAGAAAGACAGAAAGACAGAAAGACAGAAAGACAGAAAGACAGAAAGACAGAAAGACAGAAAGACAGAAAGACAGAAAGACAGAAAGACAGAAAGACAGAAAGACAGAAAGACAGAAAGACAAAAAGACAGAAAGACAGAAAGACAGAAATACAGAAAGACAGAAAGACAGAAAGACAGAAAGACAGAAAGACAGAAAGACAGAAAGACAGAAAGACAGAAAGACAGAAAGACAGAAAGACAGAAAGACAGAAAAACAGAAAGACAGAAAGACAGAAAGACAGAAAGACAGAAAGACAGAAAGACAGAAAGACAGAAAGACAGAAAGACAGAAAGACAGAAAGACAGAAAGACAGAAAGACAGAAAGACAGAAAGACAGAAAGACAGAAAGACAAAAGACAAAAAAACTTGATGACCTTCCTGATAACCTTTATTTTGATTGAAACTGAATTTCTAAAAATACCTGCAAAAACATTCCTGAACTCAATGTTGAGTGAAACAACACATCCAAACAGATTACCACATCCTATGGATCACTCGCATCACCCCCGGAGAGGCGGAAGTTTGCAAAATTGGTTTAGTGTATGTGTGGAAAATTCCGACCAGTCAAGGCCACAACACAGCTCCACCCGATAAATGCGATGCGGTTGGGATGGGTTTGGGCTGGCCAGGCCTTGTTGGAGAAACTTTTGCACAGACGTGAAAAATAGTCGGTGCACAAAACTTGCTTCTCTTGCCATCACTCTGCTGTTTTATTGCGGTTCAACTTTGGGCAAAAAAGTTTCTCCGACTTTTCCTCCTCGCTCTCCCGCAGCCAGACAGGATAATCGTCCGTGGGAGGTGTAACTCTTTGCTTCCCATTCCCCCTGACCTGACTTGAGTTACTAGGAAAAGCCAATCAATCGCAACGCAAACCGTTATACACCTTGGCTAAATTGAATTTACGTAACGTGAAAGTTTAACGATATTTGATTGATCGACGTGCAGTGCGAAGCAATCGTATGCCAGAGCTTCAACGTAAATTACAACTGGCAGTTGATTCAGCGATAGCAACATACACTCGCATCGGCCTGTCAAATCAGAACTAGAACGCGTCTTTTCGAATCCTGACTGACAGACTGATACGGCGGGGCGATCAAGGCCGTACCAAATAGATGAACCTTTGATCGGATTGATTGGGACTGGCGTTGGAAGTGATTTTGTGAGAAAGGGAAAATGTAATTTCGTCGTTTATGGACACCCCCTTAGCAATTTTAGAACAAATTTCTAAGGATAGTGGGGCAACTGCCTCATGTTGCCTCACCCTGTGCACGCTAGTGAGAGTATAATTTTTAAAATAAATTTATAGATTTTTTCTAAATTGAATTTTTTACCCCTCAGAATAAACCACTTCCCATAACTTAAATTTTTATGATTGTTGGGCGAATTGGTTTAATTTGTGTTAAAAAATGACTTTTCATGCAATTTGATAAAGTAACATATGTCGGATGATACATTTTGTGATAGTAATGGTGAACCGGTACAACTTTTGTACCGGTTGGGTGAACAGGTTCAGCTGAATCGGGTTAGTTTTGATACAAAATGACTTTTCATGCAATTTGATGAAGTTAAATATGTCAGATGATACATTTTGTGGTAGTAATGATGAATCGGTACAACATTTGTACCAGTTGGGTGAACCGGTGCAGCTGAATCAGTTTAATTTTGATACAAAATGACTTTTTATGCAATTTGATCAAGTTCGATTTGTCGGATGATACATTTCGTGATAGTCATGGTGAACCGGTTCAACTTTTGTACCGGTTGGGTGAACCGGTTCAGCTGATTCGGTTTAGTTTTGATACAAAATGACTTTTCATGTAATTTGATCAAGTTCGATACGTCGGATGATACATTTCGTGATAGTCATGGTGAACCGGTTCAACTTTTGTACCGGTTGGGTGAACCGGTTCAGCTGAATCGGTTTAGTTTTGATACAAAATGACTTTTCATGCAATTTGATGAAGTTAAATATGTCGGATGATACATTTTGTGGTAGTAATGATGAATCGGTACAACATTTGTACCAGTTGGGTGAACCGGTGCAGCTGAATCGGTTTAATTTTGATACAAAATGACTTTTTATGCAATTTGATCAAGTTCGATATGTCGGATGATACATTTCGTGATAGTCATGGTGAACCGGTTCAACTTTTGTACCGGTTGGGTGAACCGGTTCAGCTGAATCGGTTTAGTTTTGATACAAAATGACTTTTCGTGCAATTTGATGAAGTTAAATATGTCGGAGGATACATTTTGTGGTAGTAATGATGAATCGGTACAACATTTGCACCAGTTGGGTGAACCGGTGCAGCTGAATCGGTTTAATTTTGATACAAAATGACTTTTTATGTAATTTGATCAAGTTCGATACGTCGGATGATATATTTTGTGATAGTAATGGTGAACCGGTACAACTTTTGTACCGGTTGGGTGAACCGGTTCATTTGAATCGGTTTAATTTTAATACAAAATATTTTTTCATGAAATTTGATGAAGTTTGATATGTCGCATGAGTGTATTTCTGAACAAAAAATGTTTCCATTGTTTTACTAAAATAAATACAATATACAATAAAAGTTTATCAAACTTTTAAAGTAAAACTTGTAAGAAAAGGTACTTTTATTATATTTTTAACGTAAAGTACAGATGAAGCCCTTTCCAAAACACTATAAAACATTGAGGTTTGAACATGTATTGTATGAGATATAAATTTTACAAATTTACTGTAACGCATTTTGCACGGGGTTTTTTCGTGCACCCCCTCCTCCCCAAGCCCCGCCCCAAAATGCATTAGTACAAATATTTTTTTCTTAAAGTAGACATTCTGACGATTCCAAAACACTATAAAACATTGATGTTTGGTAGTATTTTGCGTATGTTCCAGGCTTTCGAAAAATCACTGTAACGCATTTTGCAGGCTTGGGGTTGTACCGGATTTTTTCTGTCTTGGGGTTGTGACTGTTAATAGTCTACAAATCTAGGTTGTTATTTAATGATAATTGTTTTATTTCATCTTTTTACAGGTAAGAAGAAGCATCCCTATGGTACAATGTATCAGAAATTCTTGAGAAGTAAGTAATAAGAATATTTTATTGTGTCACGTTTCCCAGAAAAGTTTCTTTCTCGAAAAATATGAGGAATTTCGCACATACAAAAGCAAAAGAAGAGTACTATTTTCGCGAATATCTTAGGGGGAAACAAAAAAAAAATTTGCGCTACGTAATAAAAGAACGCTCCCATACAACATTCGGTTTCAAAGTGTAAAATGTTAGTGTTCCATAATAGAAAAACTAACTTAATCCACCAATGTGGTTGGAGCCTTCCTCACAAAAATGGCTGTAAACAAGTTTCGTCAATTTTTTATATCCGGCTTCCAAAAAGTACATCGATATCACTTAAGTGGCCATGTCTCGAGACAGGGTTGCCAGATCTTCAACGTTTTGGACTCGTTGGAAAGGTTTTTTGATAACCTAACCAACAATGGGTCGGATAGTGGATCCGTACATACATTGAAGTGAGATCCGGCTTAAAAAAAGTACATCAATATCACTTAAGGGGCCATATCTCGAGACAGGGTTGCCAGATCTTCAATGTTTTAGACTCGTTGGAAAGGTCTTTTGATAACCTAACCAACGATGGGTTGGATGATGGACCCGGACATAGTTTACATACATTTAAGTGAGATCCGGCTTCAAAAAAGTACATCAATATCACTTAAGTGGCCATATCTCGAGACAGGGCTGCCAGATCTTCAATGTTTTAGACTCGTTGGAAAGGTCTTTTGATAACCTAACCAACGATGGGTTGGATGGTGGATCCGGACATAGTTTACATACATTTAAGTGAGATCCGGCTTCAAAAAAGTACATCAATATCACTTAAGAGGCCATATCTTGAGACAGGGTTGCCAGATCTTCAATGTTTTAGACTTGTTGGAAAGGTCTTTTGATAATCTATCCAACGATGGGTCGGATGATGGACCCGGACATAGTTTACATACATTTAAGTGAGATCCGGCTTCAAAAAAGTACATCAATATCACTTAAGTGGCCATATCTCGAGACAGGGCTGCCAGATCTTCAATGTTTTAGACTCGTTGGAAAGGTCTTTTGATAACCTAACCAACGATGGGTTGGATGGTGGATCCGGACATAGTTTACATACATTTAAGTGAGATACGGCTTCAAAAAAGTACATCAATATCACTTAAGAGGCCATATCTTGAGACAGGGTTGCCAGATCTTCAATGTTTTAGACTTGTTGGAAAGGTCTTTTGATAATCTATCCAACGATGGGTCGGATGATGGACCCGGACATAGTTTACATACATTTAAGTGAGATCCGGCTTCAAAAAAGTACATCAATATCACTTAAGTGGCCATATCTCGAGACAGGGTTGCCAGATCTTCAATGTTTTGGACTCGTTGGAAAGGTTTTTTGATAACCTAACCAACAATGGGTCGGATAGTGGATCCGTACATAGTTTACATACATTGAAGTGAGATCCGGCTTAAAAAAAGTACATCAATATCACTTAAGGGGCCATATCTCGAGACAGGGTTGCCAGATCTTCAATGTTTTAGACTCGTTGGAAAGGTCTTTTGATAACCTAATCAACGTGTGGTCGTATAGTGGAGCCGGACATAGTTTACATACATTTAAGTGAGATCCGGCTTCAAAAAAGTACATCAATATCACTTAAGTGGCCATATCTCGAGACAGAGCTGCCAGATCTTCAATGTTTTAGACTCGTTGGAAAGGTCTTTTGATAACCTAACCAACAATGGGTCGGATGGTGGATCCGGACATAGTTTACATACATTTAAGTGAGATCCGGCTTCAAAAAAGTACATCAATATCACTTAAGTGGCCATGTCTCGAGACAGGGTTGCCTGATCTTCAATGTTTTGGACCCGTTAGAAATGTTTTGGACCTGTTAGAAAGGTCTTTTGATAACCTAACCAACAATGGGTCGGATAGTGGATCCGTTCTTAGTTTACATACATTGAAGTGAGATCCGGCTTAAAAAAAAGTACATCAATATCACTTAAGAGGCCATATCTTGAGACAGGGTAGCCAGATCTTCAATGTTTTAGACTCGTTGGAAAGGTCTTTTGATAATCTATCCAACGATGGGTCGGATGATGGACCCGGACATAGTTTACATACATTTAAGTGAGATCCGGCTTCAAAAAAGTACATCAATATCACTTAAGTGGCCATATCTCGAGACAGGGCTGCCAGATCTTCAATGTTTTAGACTCGTTGGAAAGGTCTTTTGATAACCTAACCAACAATGGGTCGGATGGTGGATCCGGACATAGTTTACATACATTTAAGTGAGATCCGGCTTCAAAAAAGTACATCAATATCACTTAAGTGGCCATATCTCGAGACAGGGTTGCCAGATCTTCAATGTTTTGGACTCGTTGGAAAGTTCTTTTGATAACCTAACCAACGATGGGTCGGATGATGGACCCGGACATAGTTTACATACATTTAAGTGAGATCCGGCTTCAAAAAAGTACAATATCACTTAAGGGGCCATATCTCGAGACAGGGTTGCCAGATCTTCAATGTTTTGCATTCGTTGGAAAGGTCTTTTGATAACCTAACCAACAATGGATCAGATAGTGGATTCGTACATAGTTTACATACATTTAAGTGAGATTCGGCTTCAAAAAAGTACATCAATATCACTTAAGGGTCCATATCTCGAGACAGGGTTGCCAGATCTTCAATGTTTTAGACTCGTTGGAAAGGTCTTTTAATAACCTAACCAACAATGGGTCGGATGGTGGATCCGGACATAGTTTACATACATTTAAGTGAGATCCGGCTTCAAAAAAGTACATCAATATCACTTAAGTGGCCATATCTCGAGACAGGGCTGCCAGATCTTCAATGTTTTGGACTCGTTGGAAAGGTCTTTTGATAATCTATCCAACGATGGGTCGGATGATGGACCCGGACATAGTTTATATGCATTTAAGTGAGATCCGGCTTAAAAAAAGTACATCAATATCACTTAAGCGGGCATATCTAGAGACAGGGTTGCCAGATCTTCAATGTTTTGAACTCGTTGGAAAGGTCTTTTGATAATCTAACCAACGATGGGTCGGATGATGGACCCGGACATAGTTTACATACATTTAAGTGAGATCCGGCTTCAACAAAGTACATCAATATCACTTAAGTGGCCATATCTCGAGACAGGGTTGCCAGATCTTCAATGTTTTGGACTCGTTAGAAAGGTCTTTTGATAACATAACCAACGATGGGTCGGATGATGGACCCGGACATAGTTTACATACAGTTAAGTGAGATCCAAATATATGTGAAAACACATTTTTATACATAACTTTTGAACTACTTATCGAAACTTCAATCTGTATAAAACTCGATCTATGGGACCCTAAGCCAAGTCGAATGCAACAAGTTCGGGTCAAATCGGTTCAGCCAGTGCCGAGAAACATGAGCTAGTTTGTTGGTCACATACATACATACACACACACATACACACACACATACACACACACATACACACAGACATTTGTTCAGTTTTCGATTCTTAGTCGATATGTATACATGAAGGTGGGTCTACGACGTTTTTATACGAAGTTCATTTTTAGAGCAGGATTATAGCCTTACCTCAGTGAGGAAGGCAAAAGTACAATCTATAATAAAGCGATTCCACGTCAAACCAGCAGGATCCAAATCAAAAGTGCTCCGATTTGGCTCAAAATTGGCATGGCTAAAATTACTAGATCCATATTTTATGTTTGGTGATTAAGGAGGCGGGTGGTCCAAAAAATTGTGTTTTTTATAATTTCCCCAAAAAATACATTTTTCAAAAATTAAATTCAAAAAATAAGAACCAAATTCAGCTCTTGATGGGTAGGATTAGCAATGAAAAATTCTAAAAGATTTTAAAGTATATGTAATCTTACATAAAACATCCATTCAAAATAATAGACAAATATTCATTGAATAAATCTTAGTTCTCACTGTGCCATATCATAGAAATCAAACTTTTTAGCTCTTCTAAACGATTGGCATAATAAAGACTGTTAATATCGCACTCGGGGACAAAATTTCCATGCAGAAATCCATGCTTTGAAAGAAAAACAAAACCATTTTGAAGAGTTGTGATCCGAAAGCAAAAAGCTCTCCGACGATACTTTTAACTCCAGGAAACTTTTTTTTCCTGCCGCTTTTGTTCGAAGATGAGCCTCCGGTTTTTCCGTCCTAATTCAGCGGGTAATCTTTTATCAAAACCCACCATTGATGGGTGGTGGCATCTTCACTCACCCTTTTTTTTCTTAACGAAATGTACATATTTCGTGCATGTTTACTTTTTCTTCCACTCGGTATAAAATGAGTGGGGGAGATGGAGCTGGAACACGTGGCATGCCGCTAGCAAACAAAACGTTCCACCCACACACGTTTCATTTTTTCTCGAACTCGACTTTTTCGAGAACGAGTGTGACATTTACATCTACTTTGAAAGTGGGGGTGAGGTTTTCCGAGGGTGTTTTCTTGTAAGGTGAGAATGTGAGTTCCTTTCGAAACAGTGATCCTGCTGATATAACTCGGCTTTACACTCTCCTAGATCATGAGGTGCTTTTTCCGTGGACCGCTGTACCATCTTCAGTCAACTGCCAAAAGGCGCTGACGTTTTTGCAGACGTTTTGTTGTATCTGATTTCAAACGGAAAGCACAACAAAAAGAGGACAAAAATCAACACAAGAAAGCAATGGATTAGCTGCTTAAATATTCATGGCGCGGCCTCTTCAGTGAAGGTGCGCATGAAAGTTTTGATCTTCTCGTAGAGTGAGAGCCCGCCAGAGAGGACATTGGACTCCGTTGAACAAAGATTGGACCTCGAGGCGGTGTAGCTGTCAGACGGAAAGAGGTGGAATGTTGTGAGAGTATCAGCGCTGAACTGCGTTTAATTTATCATTCCTTGCTATAGATAACACTTTACACTTTACACTTTACAATTTACACTTTACACTTTACACTTGAGCTTTTCAACCATCCATAATAAAACCTCCTGAACTCCAATTACACTAAAAAGTCACAAAACGCGAAACGACAACGAGAGCAGATTGAAATTCTGAAACGATAACAACATTTAGCGTCATCATTTGCTGTTTATTTTGATTACATGCCGTTATGGCAGTCTGTTTTCGGTGCATTTTTTATTCATTTTTCCTGGGCAAAGAAAAATACTGCAGAATGAAAACCATCCTGGACTGTAATAACCATCGTTGCTCTTTAATGAATCGAGCTCGCAATTGTGCCCCGGTTCGAGTGGCCTCTCCGAGAATGACCGAGAGGAGTCACTTCAATTTTGGGGCCATTATTTTGGGGACTGCTCGAAAGCTCTCTATTGTTTTAACGATCTCGTGGACGGCTCGGAGGACGAGGACGAAAATTAAAGTGATTGCCTTCATTGCTGGTATATATTTGTGTTTGAAAAGGTAGAAAATAAAGGGGCAGTTCGTAAAAATAAAATTTAAGGTTAGTCTTCGAGTGAGAAGTAAGAAGTAAGAAGTAAGAAGTAAGAAGTAAGAAGTAAGAAGTAAGAAGTAAGAAGTAAGAAGTAAGAAGTAAGAAGTAAGAAGTAAGAAGTAAGAAGTAAGAAGTAAGAAGTAAGAAGTAAGAAGTAAGAAGTAAGAAGTAAGAAGTAAGAAGTAAGAAGTAAGAAGTAAGAATTAAGAAGTAAGAAGTAAGAAGTAAGAAGTAAGAAGTAAGAAGTAAGAAGTAAGAAGTAAGAAGTAAGAAGTAAGAAGTAAGAAGTAAGAAGTAAGAAGTAAGAAGTAAGAAGTTAGAAGTAAGAAGTAAGAAGTAAGAAGTAAGAAGTAAGAAGTAAGAAGTAAGAAGTAAGAAGTAAGAAGTAAGAAGTAAGAAGTAAGAAGTAAGAAGTAAGAAGTAAGAAGTAAGAAGTAAGAAGTAAGAAGTAAGAAGTAAGAAGTAAGAAGTAAGAAGTAAGAAGTAAGAAGTAAGAAGTAAGAAGTAAGAAGTAAGAAGTAAGAAGTAAGAAGTAAGAAGTAAGAAGTAAGAAGTAAGAAGTAAGAAGTAAGAAGTAAGAAGTAAGAAGTAAGAAGTAAGAAGTAAGAAGTAAGAAGTAAGAAGTAAGAAGTAAGAAGTAAGAAGTAAGAAGTAAGAAGTAAGAAGTAAGAAGTAAGAAGTAAGAAGTAAGAAGTAAGAAGTAAGAAGTAAGAAGTAAGAAGTAAGAAGTAAGAAGTAAGAAGTAAGAAGTAAGAAGTAAGAAGTAAGAAGTAAGAAGTAAGAAGTAAGAAGTAAGAAGTAAGAAGTAAGAAGTAAGAAGTAAGAAGTAAGAAGTAAGAAGTAAGAAGTAAGAAGTAAGAAGTAAGAAGTAAGAAGTAAGAAGTAAGAAGTAAGAAGTAAGAAGTAAGAAGTAAGAAGTAAGAAGTAAGAAGTAAGAAGTAAGAAGTAAGAAGTAAGAAGTAAGAAGTAAGAAGTAAGAAGTAAGAAGTAAGAAGTAAGAAGTAAGAAGTAAGAAGTAAGAAGTAAGAAGTAAGAAGTAAGAAGTAAGAAGTAAGAAGTAAGAAGTAAGAAGTAAGAAGTAAGAAGTAAGAAGTAAGAAGTAAGAAGTAAGAAGTAAGAAGTAAGAAGTAAGAAGTAAGAAGTAAGAAGTAAGAAGTAAGAAGTAAGAAGTAAGAAGTAAGAAGTAAGAAGTAAGAAGTAAGAAGTAAGAAGTAAGAAGTAAGAAGTAAGAAGTAAGAAGTAAGAAGTAAGAAGTAAGAATCATTTTTCATTTTTAAACTTCAAAAACATCAATAAACAGCGTCATTTTTGGCCAGCCTCTCGACAGTATCTCCCATCCATAAGTACAATTGGCGACCGGTTGTCCTCGCCGTGGAAAACGTTCGGAATTGAGAAACCAATTATTCCGTTGCTCTTTGGTCTCGGCCCGGTTCACTCGGTGCTGGCTGGTAGGACAAACTGCTGCTGCTGATGAGGGGAGGCCATATTATGCAAAGTAAGGGAAAATGGTTGTCCTGGAAAACCATTCACTCGAATCGTCCTGCCCTTCGTCGTCGCTCCGACTTGAGCGCCGGAAAAATCCAAATCCGAATCCGTAACGAACTGCTTCTTGCAGGGATTCTCACCAGGCGGAAAAATGAAGATTAATCTGGAAAGTCGTAAAAACGAAACCGATATCGTCGTCAACCCCTCGCATTTCCACTTTCCCAGGCTCGGGAGACGACGTCGACGTCGAAGTAAAGTGTCCCGAGACGGGTTTCGGGGCGCCACGATCGGATTCCGAGGCAAGTGTTTGTCTCCTCTGCTAGGCAATTCATTTCCAAACATAAAAAAAAAAACAAAATAAATGCTTAGGCTAACAAAACATGAAAAAAACGGAACGAAAGAGGTGTTCTAAAAACACTCATCCAAATAGAACTCATTTGTCTCTTTCGGTGTTTGATGCCCCAAAACGGCCAAAGTGCTACGCCAACGGGAGCTTTCTTACCCCGTCAAGAATTATGCGTCCTCGTGATGGGATCTCATTCTTTTTCTTTTTCCTGCGTGCCGAGGCGTTGCGTCATCAGTTATGCCAAGAGAATTCTTGTCGGTTTTTGAGTCAGCTTATTTTTTCTGTTTTTTTTTGTGACTGTAACTTTGTCCAAACAATTTTTACAAACAATATTTGTTTTAAATTTCTAATAAAATTAAAAGAAATCATTATGGGAGTTGTTATATTCTCTATTGATTTCATGACGTCTGGCTCTTCAAATTCGGCTTGTGCTTCATCTTTCTAGAAAACAAAACAAAAATATCCCGAAAATATGAGTGAAAATTAAAATTTTCAGATATCAGTGAACCACCCATATTTACAACCAAACCAAAAGTTGCCCCTTTCTATTTGCAATAATTCTTCTGAAAACACCCAAGCTCCAAAATTTTACAATTCTTCGGAAAATCTGTATTTCACTTAAATTTGTGATCTGAACCACATTGAATTGATGGTATCCATTTACTTTTACATTTTTAAATATATAAAACCGAATTTGTGTTGTTTTTTTATCTCCTCCATCGTAAGTTTCCCAAACCAGCAAAACTGTAAACCAAAAAAAAAGTTTGTTTTTACGGATCAGAATCTGCATCGGATAAAATCGATTCTTTCGTTGATGTTAAATTTCACGTTTGAGGTTACGATACAAATCTCAAAATAGATGTGAAATGAGCTAACGTTTCAAACTGAGAATTCCATTCGCCTTCCTGGAATCCAAGATGGATTATTAGGGGATGTTTGAAATCCATAAAATAAAGCTTTGGTTTTTTTTAAATGAAGATGTTTTATACAGAGAAATTTTTCACTAACATTTCATCGATTTTTTTTACTGGATCAAGCCTAACTCCCCTGTTCTGAATTTGTATATGGGTAATTCTCCGCCAAATCACACAGCAGTTTCCTCGACCCCTCTTCGATTTGCGTGAAACTTTGTCCTTGATGTGTATCAAACCTTACTTGAGTCGTTGCTGTAACGTTGACAGTGCTTTGTAAGTCAACGCCTTAAGCTGTCAGGAAGTAGCAGTTATACCAACGTTAAGAATTGTAAAACTACCTTATAAAAGCGCCCTGTGCTAGTGATTCGTTCTCTTCCGTCAACGGACCCTGGACGAGTCGGGTCAACCAAGAAATCGTCGGAAATACAACCCTGGTAAAGTATTTCTACAAAGTGTCTTTTATTCCCTCGTATCACAATACAGCAGTCCTAAGGGGTAACTTTTGTCCCTGATCACGAATCCGAGGTCCGTTTTTTGATATCTCGTGACGGAGGGGCGGTACGACCCCTTCCATTTTTGAACATGCGAAAAAAGAGGTCTTTTTTCAATTATTTGCAGCTTGCAACGGTCATGAGATAGAAATTTGGTGTCCAAGGGACTTTTATTGAAAATTAAAAGTCCGATTTGATGGCGTGCTCAGAATTCCAAAAAAACGTATTTTTCATCGAAAAAAAAAAACATTACAAAAGTTTTAAAAACTCTCCCGTTTTCCGTTACTCGACTTTAAATTTTTTTGTAACATGTCATTTAAAGGGAAATTTTATGTACAAAACTTTTTTTTCGTAAAATCGCGATGACTCGTAATCTTTACCAGCAA
The DNA here is from genome assembly GCF_016801865.2 of Culex pipiens pallens. Taxonomy (NCBI): domain Eukaryota; kingdom Metazoa; phylum Arthropoda; class Insecta; order Diptera; family Culicidae; genus Culex; species Culex pipiens. The sequence goes on from NC_068939.1 coordinate 112,781,793, forward strand.
ACCCCTTATGTTAAAATATCAAATTTCTTGTAATTGTCTGCTCTACAATTTTGTAGAACATTATTGTCAGGGCTACGGAGTCGGGTCATATTTCAAACGACTCCGGCTCTGACTCCGGCTTTCTCAGATTAGCCGACTCCGACTCCGACTCCGGCCTACCAACTCTAGCCGACTTCGACTCCGACTCCGACTCCAGCTTTCAACAAATGGTTGGCTCCTACTCCGACTCCGACTCCACATATTTTTAAATGTTTCAAAAATTAGTTAACTATTATAAGGTAATTATTTTTAAAACATTGATAGATAGGATTATTTTAATACTCTCTAAGCGTCATGTTTTTCTCAAGAAAAATAAGTTAAGTAAAAGTAAAGTAAAGTAAATAAACGGAAAAAAAGTTTCTAGGTTACAAGTTTTATACGTTATGGAAACAGAAATCAAAAAATATCTTCAGTTTTAGAGGCATTTTGAGAAGAACAGTTTTGTAGTAAATTTGGATTTATTTGCTTAACCTCAAATTAGAAAATATTTTTTTCAAAGCTAATAAATTTAAATATTAAATTGTTATTTTTGAATGAATAACTAAAAGGAACCTGGCCTTAATGATCTATTGAACATTAAAATTCAATTTGCTCACTTTCAGGCTGACATTTGTAAGAAGCACAGTGACAGGCACTTTGTTTTTAAATGACAATTTTAAACGAAACATTTTTTTTTGTTTATTTTTTAAGACGAACATGGACATCACGCCATGGCTGAAGGAGATTATTATTGCAAATCAATGTATCTAAACAATTTCTTCGTGGAAAGGACGCTTAAGATGTCCTTTTCAAATATCTGTGACATGGAAAATATTTTACCCTGGAATTTATTTATTTATTTGTAATTTTAAAATTTTATATACTTTAAAAAGGAAGCACACGATACTTTGTGAATCTTCACCTAAAACGAAGCTTCATGAATGATCTTACGCCTCCATCAAAGTATTAAAAAAACTTAAAATATAATAAAAAAACAAATATCCACAAGTAAATTTTTTTCTAGGTCACAAATATTCTATTTTTTTAAGGTACATTGAAATGCAATGATTATCACCTTCCTTCATATTTACGTGGGACAAACAGTTTGAGAAAATTCGTACCAGTTGATATTATTTTGATTTTGTTTTTTTTTTTCATAATATTTGAAAAATAAATTAAAATCCTATATTTTGTTCTACACATTTTTTCATTAGTTCATTTTTGTACTGAAGTCTTGAGATTTGTTCAACGATAATTTGCAACGATATCAAAATAGTTTACCTAAAATCAACATCAACATCAACATTCAATGATTATTTCAAAATTTGTTGCAACTTGTTTTGATATTTTTTGTTAGTTTCAATTATTTTAAATGCAACACTTTGATTTTCTTGTACTCAGTAATAAACAAAATGCGCATGTTGAGTTCCAAGTAAGAGATTGTTATTATCGTTGATTATTTGTTGCAAAAGTTAAACTGTCAGTGACTTTTTTCGATTTGCAAAAACAGTGATTGCTATTTATAATCTTTTTATGTACCTCGTAATTTTTTCCTAAAAAATGATCTAACTTAAAACATCCAAGACATATTTTATCGGGGTGAAAGATGACTGTGTGTGTACTTTTTTCAGAAATAACTGGATGAAATTTGGTCAAATTTGAATTGAAAAGGCACATAAATATAGGCAAAAGGAAGCATTCAAGAACTGACTACATAACCAGGGCTGCGGAGTCGGGTCATATTTCAAACGACTCCGACTCCGACTCCGACTCCGGCTTTCTCAGATTAGCTGACTCCGACTCCGACTCCGGCTCCGGCTTTGAACAAATGGTTGGCTCCGACTCCGACTCCGACTCCAGCTTACCAACTCTAGCCGACTCCGACTCCGACTCCGACTCCAGCTTTCAAGAAATGGTTGGCTCCGACTCCGACTCCGGCTCCACATATCTTAAATGTTTCAAAAGTTAGTTAACTATTATTGGTTAATTATTTTTAAAACATTGATAAATAGGATTATTTAAATACTCTCTAAGCGTCATGTTTTTCTCAAGAAAACATATCAAAAGTTAAGTAAAAGTAAAGTAAAACAAATAAACGGAAAAAAAGTTTCTAGGTTACAAGTTCTATACGTTATGGAAACAGAATTAAAAAATATCTTCAGTTTTAGAGGCATTTTGAGAAGAACAGTTTTGTAAGTAAGTTTTGATTTATTTGATTAACCTCTAATTTGAAAATATTTTTTTCAAAGCTTATAAATTTAAATATTATATTGTTATTTTTGAATGAATAACTAAAAAAAACCTGGCCTTAATGATCTATTGAACATTAAAATTCAATTTGCTCACTTTCAGGCTGACATTTGTAAGATGCACAGTGACAGGCACCTTGTTTTTAAAAGACAATTTTAAACGAAACTTTTTTTTGTTTTTTTTTTAAACGTACATAGACATCACGCCATGGCTGAAGGAGATTATTATTGCAAATCAATGTATCTAAACAATTTCTTCGTGGAAAGGATACTTAAGAGATCCTTTTCAAATATCTGTGACATGAAAAATATTTTAACCTGGAAATTTTTAATTTATTTTAATTTTTAAATTTTATATTCTTTAAAAAGGAGGTGCACGATACTTCGTGAATCTTAACCTAAAACAAAGCTTTATGGATGATCTTTCGCCTCCATCAAAATATATGAAAAAAAAACTTAAAATATAATAAAAAACAAATATCCACAAGTAAAATATTTTCTAGGTCACATTTTTTTCATTTTTTTCAAGGTACATTGATTTGCAATGATTATCACTTTCCGTCATATTGGCGTGAGACACACAGTATAAGAAAATTCGTACCAGTTGATAATATTTTAATTCTGTTTATTTATTTATAATATTTTAAAAATAAATTTAATTCCTATATTTTGTTTTATACATTTTTTTATTAGTTCATTTTTGTTATGAATTCTTGAGATTTGTTCAACGATAATTTGCAACGATATCAAAATAGTTTACCTAAAATCAACATCAACATCAACAATCAATGATCATTTCAAATTTGTTGCAACTTCTTTTGACATTTTTTGTTAGTTTCAATTATTTTAAATGCAACACTTTGATTTTCTTGTACTCAGTTATAAACAAAATGCGCATGTTGAGTTTCAAGTAAGAGATTGTTATTATCGTTGATTATTTGTTACAAAAGTTAAACTGTCAGTGACTCTTTTCCGATCTGCAAAAACAGTGATTACTATTTATAATCTTGTTATGTACCTCGTATTTTTTTCCTAAAAAATGATTTAACTTAAAACTTCTAAGACATTCGCTATCGGGGTAAAAGATGACTTTGTGTGTACTTTTTTCAGAAATAACTGGATGAAATTTGGTCAAATTTGAGTTGAAAGGGCACATAAATGTAGTCTGACTACATAACCAATATTTTTTTTATTTTTTTTTTAATTATGATACTACATATTTCGGTAAGTGGTTATCATTTAGTGATTATAGTGCATTAACCCAATTAGAGCTTTTCAATCACAATAAAAAGCTTTACATACATAATGGCATCTGATAAATCAACTAAAAACATAAGTTGTTTTGTAAATTAGGTAGGAAATACTTAACAATAAAAAAACATATTTTTTCTTGAATTAAAGATAACTCCGGCTCCGACTCCGACTCCGGGTTATCAGAAATCTTCGGCTCCGACTCCGACTCCGACTCCAGCTCGTAAAATTTAGCTGACTCCGGCTCCGACTCCGACTCCAGCTGTTCGAGTTGTGACGACTCCGACTCCGACTCCGACTCCAGGCTTCCCAAAAAGACCCGACTCCACCGACTCCGGCTCCGACTCCGACTCCGACTCCACAGCCCTGTACATAACCAATATTTTTTATTATTTTTTTAAATTATGATACTACATACTTGGCTAAGAGGTTATCATTTAGTGATTATAGTGTAATAACACAATTAGAGCTTTTCAATCACAATAAAAAGTTTCAAAAATATAATGTCATCTGATAAATCAATAATAAATATAAGATGTTTTGTTAATAAAGCTGATCTATAGGAAATACTGAACAATAAAAAAAAACATATTTTTAGTTAAATTTAAGATAACTCCGGCTCCGACTCCGACTCCGGGTTATCAGAAATCCTCGGCTCCGACTCCGACTCCAACTCCAACTCTTAAAATTTAGCTGACTCCGGCTCCGACTCCGACTCCAGCTGTTCGAGTTTTGACGACTCCGACTCCAGGTCCCCAAAAAGACCCGACTCCACCGACTCCGGCTCCGACTCCGACTCCGACTCCACAGCTCTGATTATTATACTCTAAAAATTATCCCTGCAAAGTTAGGAAAAACTCTAAATTTTAAAATGAAAAATGTTGTTCAAAATGAAAAAAAATACCCTTCAGGGTAAATGTTGATTCGTCAAGTAAATTAAATTTCCCTTAAAATGGCATGTTCCAAAAATTTTTACAGTCGAGTAACGGAAAATGGAAGAATTTTTAAAACTTTTTAAGTGTTTTTTCGATGAAAAATACGTTTTTTTTCGGAATTCTGAGTACGCCATCAAATCGGGCGTCTAATTTTACATAAAAGTCTCTTTGACACCAAATTTCTATCTCATCACCGTTTCAGGCTGCAAATTATTGAAAAACGCCTCTTTTTCGCATGTTCAAAAATGGAAGGGGTCGTACCGCCCCTCCGTCACGAGATATCAAAAGACGGACCTCGGATTCGTGATCAGGGACAAAAGTTACCCCTCAGGACAAAGATTCACGCAAATCGAAGAGGGGTCGGGGCAACTTTTCCCGATTTCGTGTGAGTTGGTAGAGAATTACCCATATGCTTTGAAGCACTCACGTACGATCTTCTGTGAAAGGTAAAAATAAATAGAACATGTTTGCAGACTGGCACCTGCGAGAGCATCAAAATGGCTAAGAAGGCTGAAAAAGTGCTCAGCCCCTGAAAAAAGTAAGGAAAAAGGATCCATACGTATTTTTCATCTTTGATGTTGTTTTCACCTCAGCCTTCTTCTTCACCAGGGGAGCACTGAACTCGTAAAAACGCATGCCAAACAAGCCAGATTAGGGGTGGGATATTATCGGCCTTTATCGGGATTTTCCAATATATGCTAATACCGGCCGGGGTCCAACGCAACGTAAGGGAACGCGCCTAGGAGCCGAGATATGCGGCAGAAGATTGCGCCTCCCCGTAATAAGGTTCATAATTTTACGAGCAGATTTATCGGACTGTATCAGTGCGGTGATGGCGGGGCGAATCTTGCCCGGGTTCGGAGCGATCTTTATCGGCAAGTTGGAAAGTGTGTCAAAATTGAGATGGGGAAAAGTTTTCTGTCGACACCGTTTATCTTTAGGAGTTTTTGGTTTTGCGAACATTTAGAAATTGATTTTTGTCAGTGCTCGCTTCACAAATTTAACAAAATGTTTAACTTAGTTCAATCAAACATTCAGGTTTTTCATACTTATCAATCGAGTTAAAGATTTAAGGATAACTCCGCCATTAACCAGCAATGAGTTGGATTCAAGACAAGCATTTGATTGATTGAGGTACTTTTTCACTAGACAATAACACACACATTCCTCTTTGTCAACCAACGCATTGCAGCGCGTTGGGGTTCCTGTCAGGATGAAAATCCAAAATTAATGGTGCTGATTCATTACAACGTGTTTACATCTCGGTATCACGAGCTTGATTGTTGTTAGTGAGAACATCAAATTAATGGCAGTTATTTGAGAAGAATGGTGCTGGATTGGCATGCATTGACGTTTAAATTAAGAGCTTAGACTGTGATGGATTTAAACAGTGGGTTTATTCGATATAGAGCAATTCCAAGCGAAATAGGTAATCGGTTGTACCCGACCCTCTCCGATATCAACGAAGGTTTGTAAACATGTTATCCTAGGTTTTTGTAAGCCATTATTGTGCAGATGGTGCCTCGAGTTGCACCCGAAAATGACATTTAGGAAGGGCGTTAGATATTTCCAATATTTAGCGATTTAAATAAAGCTGTACTACAAAGCCGTATCGTATCAAAAAGCATTATAAACCAACTTGTAGGAACTTTGATAAGCTTTTTAGAAAAAATACACTGAAAAAAAGAAAAGCCTGAGATGTTGCAAAAAGTTTCACAAAAAACTCAAGATGATTTGGCCGTCATAGCGGCACATTTTTGGTCTCAATTTTGTCATATTCGGAATCCTCGGTCAATTTTACGTAAGTTAGAAGTATTGGAGTTGTAAATTTGATTGGAAAAATGCCATTGAAAATAAATTAAAATATTTTTTAACATTTTGTTGGATTAGGGGTAAAACAGATATTCGCCAACTTAATACGGCATTTGACGTATTGATAACAGGGTAAATAAGATCTATTTCTTTTTTGGTCAATGTTTTATTTAATTATTTTTGAAATCAAATTTTCAACTCCAATACTTCTAACTTACGTGAAATTGTCCGAGGATTCCGAATATGACAAAATTGAGACCAAAAATGTGCCGCTTTGACGGTCTACAGGGTAAAAACTAACGTTGTAAAATGTTTGTTATAGAAAAATCGAAAAACTATGAGAAAAACTGCGATTGGCCAAAAAGCCAAAGTTATTTCCGTAGGCTTATAGTCCATGAAATTACCTATCTTTTGACCTATAGGAGTATGGGTGTTGAAGGCTGTTGCAAAAAGATATTAAGGCTTAAAAAAATCAATTTTTAACAGTAATTAGCAAAAGCTATGAAAAAAAATCAAACCAATCCTGTATGTCTATGGCACATTTTGAAGTGCTTCAAAAGACCTTTCAAATGCATCTACGAGAGCTTCAAAGCCTGTTTTACCCCACTTCCCTTTGTCGTAGAGGGCTCATATTTGACATGAGTTCATCTCATGTATATACAAACAAACGCTGAAAGTTTCATCTAAATCGGAGCACCTCGATACGACCTGTTACACATTGATGAAAAACTCGCTCTTAAAAAATACAATAATCATTTGCTGAAAGTCTGTTTTGAAAAGTGCTCTGCACGTCAACATTTTCAAAAACCGAACACGGGAATCGATTCTCCAGACAATTTTAACATAAAAGTCTCCATATTTACTGTTGTCCCAAGTCCAATCCTTGTGAAGATACAGTGGATTTAAAAATAAAAATGTTATAAAATCATGCATATTTGCCATTTATATATTTGTAAGAATTGATTTTCTACTTCGAAAATATTTTTTCCGGAAAAGCTTGTCTAATTTCAAAAAGCTTTTCAAAACATCCTGCATTTTTCGAGAAGGTTGTTGCAATATCTGAGGCTATAATAGTCGTGTAATATTCCGTCTTATTTGTCGCTCATAACTGAAGCGTCAAAAAATATGTTAAATTACATCAGATTGTAAAATTTCACGATATTAAAAACCATCCAATAGCCATCATAGTGTAATTTTACATGTATCGGTTACAATGATGACGTATGCTGCAAAACTTTTTTTATATAGTCTCAGAAATAAATCAGAATTTTGGTTGTTTTGAATGATTTTTTTTTATTTTTCTCGTTTTTTACACTTCCACATTTATCTAGTCACCAATTCAACAATTAGCACATAAACACTGCTTCTTCCTCTTCCTGTTTGTTCCTTTCGCCACCTTCAATCGGATTCCGCCACAACCATCACACTTCTTTAATTTTTGCTATTCCTTCCTTCCAAATTTTCTGTATTTTGGGTCACTTTCTTGAAGCACCAGCCGTTTTGAGTTGGAAGCATAGAACATCGAATGTTTAGTTTTCCCGGCAGCAACTGCGCGGCTGCTCTTCCGGATAAAAATTTACAACTGCAACAAAAAGTAACAAAAAAATGTGCACTTTACGTTGGGATCCGACCGCTTACATCGAAACGTACCTCTGTCAGCGTTTTAATTGTGCCTTCCAGGCCTTGTTGTGGTAGATTCCATGCATTTTTGCGGTCCCCCAGGGGAAAAAAAAATATTCTCGTTGCCAAACATCAACAACGGGTTGACGTTTCAACTTCAAGCGCGTAAGAAATAAACACGTGGTATTACATTATATTTGACGTAACGTTACATCTTAAAACACGCTCCAGTTATGGGCATCAAATATAATGTAAAATTAGGTCAAAATAGATTTATTATCACAACTGAAGTTGTGCTTCACATTTCCAATGGCAATGTTGACATTTTGTGTCGAATAGAATGTAAATTCACATCTCAATCTCGATTTTATTTTACGTCGAATAGTGAATTCCGTTAAGTGTAATAATCATTATTTTTTAAGTGTGTAGCTCAAAACATGCAATTTTTGTCATATTAAACATATCCAAATATAAAATTGATATTTTGGAATTATGGTTATTTTGCGCAAATATGTTTTTGTGGGAGAGTCGAATTAAAAAAGGGTAAATATTTTTGTCCCGCTTTATATATACATTCTTATGGATAATTGTCCACGAAAAGAGGGAAGGGAAGGTGATTTCCAAAATAGTGTCCACGTGATTTTTATTGGTCCATAAAAGTCTCCAACATGTCAAAAGGAACAAATATTTTCAGTTTATTTTTCTCAAGGTACAGATTTTTAAATATTTTAAGGTGAAACGGGACGTCAGTTCTTCGATAATTTCTGTTCAATTTTAAACAAAGTTGCGTTTAACCAATTTAACATCTTCAGAACTTCGTAAGCTCTAATGAATCCTATTTCTGAGCTCGACCGATTGTTTGCTATCGTTATATTTATCGTCTGCCACACACAAAACTTGCTTAAGTAACGACATTTTCCATACAACTGCTTTTGAAAACTCGAGTTGTCAATATGGCCCGTATCACCTTAACATTCCAACGCCCAAGGCTCCAAAAAAGTTGGAACGGTAACTTCAACTCAATGGTTCTCGGGAATTACTAAATCAATCGGGATGATTCTTCTTTCCAGTTATTTGTTAGGATGTCTAGATGATTCTAGAACCTTGCAGAACTTAATTTGATCAAATCTGTAATTTTTGCGATCAAAAACATCGTTCCACCTTTTCCAAAAAAGACCGTCTCTGCGGAATTTTCGCGATTTTTTTTTACACGTAAAAAAAAAGTTGGTGGGGGATTTTTTCATATATTTCGAATGTAATAACAACATTTTTAGAAAATACTCAAAATTTTCACAAAACTACGTATTTTCGAAAAAAAATACTCAAAATTTCAATTTTCACAATATGGGTATCAAACGATCGGGATTTTTTCATACATTTCGGATGTAATAACAACAATTTTAGAAAATACTCAAAATTTTCACAAAACATAGAATTTTTTAAAAAAAAAGTACTCAAAATTTGCGTTTTACAATGTGCGTATCAAACGATCGGGATTTTTCATACATTTAGAAAGTTATTAAAAAAATTAAAATACTCAAAGTTTTCACAAAGTGAAAAAAAATACTCAAAATTTCTGTTTTTCCCAAGAGGTATCAAATGTTCGGGATTTTTTATACATTTCAAAAGTTACGACACAAATTTGTGGAAATACCCAAATTTTCACAAAACTACGTTTTTTCGAAAAAAAAAATACCTCAAATTTCAGTTTTTTACAATATGAGTATCACATGGTTGAGATTTTTTCATTAATTGTTACTTTGTATCGTCATGTGTCCGATTTTTCTTAGGGACGACGGGACTTGAACCCGCAACCACCTCATTAGTACTGAGACGCACCGCCAATTGTACCACTGAGGCCCTTGAGATTCTAGATATCTCAAACCACCGTAGTGCTACGTGTGACAGTTTGGTATCTATTCCAGCCTGAAAACAGTATATTTAGATCGCTTTGTGTTCATTTGGTATCGTGATCATCGTCTTCTCCTTCTGGCGAAATCCGCTGAGCAGGAAGATTGAGACTATGCTTCAATTTAATTTAAAAGGTCATTTTGCAAAAACGGAAATTTTGAGTATTTTTTCGAAAATACGTAGTTTTGTGAAAATTTTGAGTATTTTCTTAAACTGTTGTTATTGCATTCGAAATGTATGAAAAAATCCCGATCATTTGATACCCATATTGTAAAAATTGAAATTTTGAGTATTTTTTTCGAAAATACGTAGTTTTGTGAAAATTTTGGGTATTTTAGTTTTGTGAAAATTTTGAGTATTTTCTAAAAATGTTATTGTTACATCCAAAATGTATGAAAAAAACCTGATCATTTGGTACATATATTGCAATAACAATATATTTTTGGTTTCCTTAGAAAAAAAAAATATGCATTTTCAAAATACAGGAAAAATACGTATTTTAGTGAAAATTTTCATGAAATAAAAATTTTAATGGATAGCTGACATGATCCCGATTCAAAAACACTATAATTTTTTGATGTTTGCATGGTTATTCATAGAATTATAGCCAACGTCTCCCATATAGCCAAAACCCCATAAGCTCTGTGCTTCAGTTAAGCACTGGGCCGTGCTTAACCGAGGCAGCTGAACGGTGCAAAACCGGGGCAGTGCAAAACCGAGGCGTGCAAAACCGAGGCATGGCTGTATATCAAATTATTTAAAAAGCAACTTACAAAATTTCAACTTTTAAGAATAATTGTAGATTAAGGACCCCATTTCATGGCCAAAATAATGGCCCCGACGAAAATGGTCAAAATTATCCCATAGTTCTAGCCAATTTTAGCAAATTCCTTTATGGGGTATATCAAAAAATAAAAAAAATCAACTTTCAAATTTTCAACTTTTTAGAATAATTTTAGCTTAAGGACCCCATTTCATTGTCAAATTAATGACCCTGACGAAATTGGTCAAAATTATCCCATAGTATTAGCCATTTTAAACAAAGTCCCTAAGGGGGCATATCAAATAATTAAAAAAAAATCAACTCTCAAAATTTCAGCGGTTTTGGATAATTTTAGCTTAAGGACCCCATTTCATTGCCAAAATAATGACCCCGACGAAATTGGACAAAATGATATCAAAGATCTAAACATATTTAACCAAACGAAAAAATAATAACAGATTTTGTTATGGACACTTAATTTTTTTTCCATTTGTGCGATTAATGGTAATTTTATTTCTAAGTCAGAATACCAAACGAATAACAAATCTTGTTATTAGGAGAGTTTTTGAAATGTATAACATTTACTCTTATAAGCGTGTTATTAAACATTTTCAGTATAATATCACTTCAATACCATATCTTGTTATTTTATCAGAAACTGTTATTATTTTTTTTCTTCTTGAAGTTGAAGATGAGGATAAAATAATAACACTTTTTATTATTTTAACAGGATTTGCTTTTGAAATATTATTAATTTTGTTATAACCGTCTGCCCGGGTAGTACGTAGACTGGACTGTTCTAGGCCACCCAATGACTCCCTGCGGGTTCTGCGAGTCTACACGGAGCCAAATCGGTTCTCAAAATCGTGAAAAAGCGTTCAAGAAAATCGGAACCATCAATAAACTATTTATATTTTTGGTACGTTTTTGAAAAATAATACCGCAGTAATGCGTTAATGAATGACCACATTATGATTAAAGTCATCATTATTTAATAAACAACAACAACTATGGTAATACTAAGTATGGCAAATTACTTTGCTGACATGTTGGGATGAACTGGGTCATTTATTTATTCATCGATTCAGTTGATTATAATCTTAATTAGTTATCATTAATTTCATCTAATTTTTTTATTCTCCTTTTTAATGATTCACAATTATTAAATTCCTAGTACATCGTACAAAAAATAAATAAATTTCAGTGGAAGACACAGCGGTGGTCTTGCTTAATTAATTTAATTAAAAATAATATACTTTTTTATTTGTTTTCTGTCGATTATATTTACAATGCAATCTATCGACACTTACTTTACCAAAAATTTCCAGAAAATTTGTTAACACGAGCTTTCAAACCAGTTACTTCATAACAACCAACCTTCGTTTCGCCACAACATTCATCACAACTTTAAAAATAAACTCACCAAAAAGTGCCCCCCTTTAACTGAATGGCTTCCGTTCCAGGGAATTTGCACCACTCTGGCTGGCAGTCTGTTTTCGGAAATGGCACCCCGGGGAGTTTTCCCCATGCCTCAAAAAGTCATCAATCAGTGTGTCGTGAATGGCCTTCCGGGTCCGTTCCTGGGAAAGCCGTTATTGGCTCTCGAAGCCAACTTATGATCACATAATAAAACGGGCTTAAACTTTGATGTGAAACGTTCTGAAAGGCTCGGTTTTAATTAGGTCTTATATGGACGTAATTTTCCCCTGATGGAAAATTGGCATAAATGTTGCAATGAAATGTTTCAATTAGGCTCGATTCTGATTTTTAAAACCGTAATTGCGACCAACTTTTGTACCTACGTTCATTAGCGTAATAAATTCATCGCATGTGCCGTCAAAGTTGCCGAAAATCCGCAGCTTTGAGGATTCCATCGAAAAGCACCACCACACTGATCCGACCAAATTCGAGCAGAGTTTGCCAACCTCAGAGCCGCAATTTTTAATCACATCACGACTGCCGAAAAAGTTTTCCCCCCAAGATGGTGGTGGGCTTCGGCAAAGAAGCAACCAAGTCACGATTTAGATCCCCCTTCCCGATGAGCGGACAAACAAAAAAGTGGGAAGTTTATTCTGGAAAATTGGGGTTGCAGCCATCATGGATGAGTCGATAACCGCAATGGCAAGAACTGAAACGTTGAGAGAGTTGTATCAAGCTCGATTTTGCTGCAATCAAGGCTCTCAAGAAAGTGCATCTCGAATGGACTGCTCCAGGTTGGCCTCCAGCTGGGGGCTGTGGTTTTCCAATAATAGAAACCACCGGAGAGATGGTTTGGAAGATTGGACCACATCATTAGACGCTTTGGAGAATGGTTTCCGGGGAATGACCACAGAGCCGAGCTGGTGTCTGGTCAAATTAGTTGGTTTCGTTTAGGGCTTTGAAAATTGAATAAATACAAATATAAAACAAACATTACTTATAGAGCAATTGCTGGAAATTGAGAAAAATACAGCTCAAAACTGAAAAATTTAACAAAAAGTCACTTTTCGATAGTGTACATTCAATTGAACTTTCCAGTGGTTAGCTCAATATTGGTTAAACAAATTCACATAAACGCACCAAAATTCATTCGCTAGCGGCCTTCCGGTCACCCTTTCCACAAAATTAATTACAAAATGTCAGAAGAAACACACATCACGTGTACGCCAAAGGCTTAAAACCATCATGTCATCACATTTAGGCACACTTTTTAGCCTGATGGATGAATCTGCAAGAGTTGTGCCGATGTGTGTGTGTGTTTGTCTTTTTGTTTGCCTACACAAAGTACACTAACACACCCACACACACACAAATAATCACATTTTGTATGCGCGCATCAGGGTTTTTATTTTATGGTTTAAGGTTAATTTTGATTGACACTCCCTAATTGCGATGCGGCGCAGCAATGATGAGCTGCCAGCTGTCTCCGGTGGTGGCCCTTGCGTTTGTGTGTGTGTGTGTGTGTGTGGGCGTTGTGTGGCTTCACACAAACACGCTCTAAACTGGCTGCCAGTGTTGGCAGCTGTTTTTTGTCACTTTGCGCCAGAGTTAATTAATTTTGGAACTTTGATCATCCATTAAACCGGGTGTGTGTGTGTGTGCTTATGTTAACGTCAAAGTTTAAAAGAAAAATGTTACAGGTTAATGTTTTTCAATCTACCTCAATTTCTAAATTTGCACACAATTATTATTTTTTATGTAAATTTATCTTGTTTAGTATTTCAACGCTGTCGTGCTAACTTGTCACCCGTCGTTTTTTGACGTTCCGTGAAAAATAGCGTTTTAATGTTTGACCTTGAATAAAACAAAGCCGAGAGCACGCAATGTAAACAATAACAAACACGTTTTGTTTTGTTGACAGTTCTGTGAACTGTTCTGAAGTTAGGTTCAATTTGGTTGCTGCGCCCAAAATTCAGAATCGAGATAATCGTTCTCTCAAAATTTATTGAGGGCTCAGTGCCAAAATCGATAGAATAATGGTACCAACTCACACCATCATAACAAATGAGTTCATTCGTTAGTTGAATCAATAAATCTCCAACAAGTGTCATACATCGACTTCTGACTTCTCCATGGTCACCAAGCTGTGGTGGCCGAGGCAGCTAAGTCATTGGATTGGTTTGTCAAAGGTGTCTGGTTCGATTCCCGTTGTCGACACTTTTGGTTTTTTGTTTGACGGATGAACTTTTTTTGCAAATGAACCTCGAGATAATAGTTCTATCGCCCATCTCGAGCTGTGTTCTCTGCGTCCATGAATGGTATCACTATTCTCTCGACTCAAGACCATCATTCTCTCGGACTAGCGCTGCCAGTTTTGGGTGTGGAGTCCCGAGTTTTAATTACAAATCGTCTGCTGTGTGCTTTGTTGTGACAAAGATCATTTTTAACGAAAATGAGTTAATGATGACGTTTTTCTATACTTAGCAGACACTACAAGTAGCTTTAACCTTATTTTGGACATTCGCTTCCGTTTCGGGACCATCCATTAACCACGTGGACACTTTTTTGGGAATCTCGCAATTGTCCATACAAAAAAAACTTTTTTGTATGGAGCGTGGACAATCGCAAACCCCCCCCCCCCCCACGTGTCCACGTGGTTTATGGATGGTCCCTTCCCGGATATCGCAATACACACTTGTGCAATTTTCTACGAAATCGACCGATTTCGACCATTTTTATTTCTTGTATTTTTTGATTTGGCACAAACATTGTGGGGGTCTTCCCTATCACCGAAGAAGTAATTTTGGTTCACCCATACAAATTTCCATACAATTTTGGCAGCTGTTCATACAAAAATGGTACGGATATATTCGAATAACTGTAACATTTCAAGGAATTTTTTTTTGATTGATTTGATGTTTTCGGCAAAGTTGTAGGTTTGGTGATTTTCAAAGTAACTTTTTTTTTCACAACAAAAACAATTTCTC